>NW_024713129.1:17746531-17894031 GCF_018991925.1 Homarus americanus
CTAAGACGAGTCATACTCGTGTTTCGTCCCTAGATGGCGTTGCTCGTGGTGCTGGGTAGGTAGATCAAGACAATAGATGGCGTGGTTCGTAGTGCTGGGTAGGTAGATCATGACAATTGGTGGCGGGGTTCGTAACAACTCTAAAAATCAACAAACTAAATAAAATTACACAGAAGCGAAATTTAAATAAAGAGAAGTTAATTGAAGCTGGAAATATATCAGGATTATAATTAACAACATCCACACCAAATAATAATAATAATAATTGTAATAATGATAATAATTCTATATCATTCCTGGTGTTAATATATTTTAAAGGTTAATCCTGAAAAGGCAAAAAAAAAAAAGTTTATCTCGGCATTTATATCTCATTTCTAATTTAATAATATATTTAGTTACGAAAACTTGAAGCGTGAATGACCCTTGTCTAGTGACAGCGTTTGCTCTTACATAAAATATAAAGCTAAGTATAATTTCCGTAGATATAACGCACTGTTGATTAAATTTCACAGTGTAACAGATATTGCAATTAGCTGCTTATTGCACAACATTATTTTTTTGGTCAGGTTTTGCATGTAATATATATATGTATATAATATCACTTTAGAAGAATTAGTGAGACAATGAATAAGCACTAGAATTAACTTTGCTGAAACTGTTGCTTTTATGCAATGTTATGACGTACTTAGTGTTTTATAAATGTCATGTGAGCTGAAGGTTCATTACATGCAGAAATAACTGAAGTAAAAGGAATTAATATAAAGAAAAATTCGCCAGTAATATGACTGTTGAACATAAATTAAATATTGGGGTTAATCTGCCTCCAGCATAATTAATAAAAGGAATGGGCAGGAATGGGATCATGTCTAAGTAAAATATATAACTCTATACTTCAATAGAGAACTTCCCAGTGACTTAAAAAAATCAGTACTTGTGTTCTTATCTTAGAGTGCACCCAGTTTAGAATAATTACCTTAATAAGTCATGCCTGCAAATCTTTATTAAATATAATTTTCTGTACTTATAACGAAACTAGACAGTGAGGTATCTGAAGATCAAAATGGATTTATAAAGGAAAAAGGAACTCGAGAATTTTGAATGACAGATAAATTTTTATATATGTTTTGTTGATTTTGGAAAAGCTTTTGATAGGGAAAAGCAGAATAGCCTTATAGATTTCTAAGAGAATTTTCAATGATTATTGCAAATGAAATGAGTGTCAGGTGGTTAACAAGACAAACATAAAAGGAATTTTTGAACTAAAATGAGATTGAAAGATAAATTGAACTTTGAGATTTGGTAAAGTAAAATGAAATAATCACAAAGAAGTTTTCCAACAACATTAGTTTGGGAATATAATCGCCAAGGAAAAAAAAGTTTCCTTTGGGCAAGTAGACAATATTATGAAACAGTTTTCTTCAGTTATATAAATCATGGTTGAAATTAAACTTAAACAAAATATTAAATAGAAAGACGTTTCAAGGAAAATTCACTTTTTTTTTTACTCTTCCAAACCCTCAATGATTATTCGCCGAAAAGTCTCGTGACCTCTATCAAGATGCATAACCATAGCAGTGAAGGAAACCCAACTGAGAGATGGAGCTTTATTCCTCAGTCGTGATTCCTTCACTACCATGCTACCATCTGTCCACAATGAATAAAGTACAGTATAACTATTTTCGGTTTTCAACATAAAAGAATGAGACCACAAGACGAATCTTATAAACTGTTCAACGTTTTTCTTTAATACTCTCTCTCTCTCTCTCTCTCTCTCTCTCTCTCTCTCTCTCTCTCTCTCTCCATTCCTTACCATTCAAACAAGTTTAGTTTAATTAATCCTTCTCCCTTAGTTGAATTGATTCTATGAAATGTCAACAAACCTTCCTCCCGGCTTCCCTCTCCACTGCCACAAACAACACACCGTATGTTTCCACACTTTCCCCTCTTCCTTTCAGTTCCTCTCACTCCCCACGGCAGTCAGCAGCGACGGCTAGAACACCTAATATTTTGGTGGCTTCATTAGTATTTGACAGAAATATCATCTTGTGTCGCCACGTTCCTCAAAACTTTTATCTTCATCTGGGCCACTAGCCGCCAGTCTATTCGCTCTCTCGTTTTGGAACTGTGATAATTTTTTTTTATTCTCCTGGCCATTAAAAAGCGACGGCCGTTTGTTACCAACTAGAAATAACTTTTGCTTTTATTGCTACGACACAAGGGAAAAAATAGCTCTTTCCTATAAGACGTCGTTTACCATTCTAAGATAACTAGATTACACCTAAAGTAAGTTAGGTTAGGCTAGGTATGAAACTATTCATTTATATGTATTATGATTAATGGTTGCCCCTCGTGTAAAGAGGATGGCCGACCCAAGGGCCACCTAAGCGTGAATTTACTTCAGGTGTAGACGTTGTCGCCAACACAACAACTACACCCTAAGTTAACGAGTTGCTTGACCCAGTATCAACGAATAGTCGGAGAAGACCGAACAACTCGCCAACTGCACTGGTTAACCATTACCCCGGAACACGATCCGCAAATCGATTAACATCCAGGTCCCCAATTACTGCTGGGTAGACAGAGGCAAATGGCGTAAAGAAACTTGCCCATAGTTTCACCCACCCGGGGATCGAACCATGGTCCGCTCGCTTGCGAGGCGAGCATGCTGACCATTACACCACAGGTAACCAGGAATGGTCATTGGATAACCCGCGGCCCGGACCATGTGTTTGTGCGACCCGTAGAGTGATTGAGAAATTCTATTTAATGTGGCCCGCGGTTAAGGTAGATGCAGCCAGTTAATGGTGAGTAAAGCAATATTACAAAAGAATAATCTTCACACACAATTCGCTACTGTTTCATCACCTAAGAGTAAGGAACTCCGAAAATGTAACAGTGAAATAAGTATATACTGTATAGTCAACAATATAAACATTTTAACTAGTGTGAGTTTACGGGCTAAGTTCGGCGCGGTCTGTTTGATGGATTAGCTGTTATGTGGCAGTGGGTCACTTAAACTAAGGTTGAGTAAGTCCAAGTGGGGTCACGGACGGTGGTCACACGGCGTTTAACTAATTTAGTACTTCCAGAATAACACAAAACACCTAAATCGCTCCTCAGAAACCCATAGTTGGCGAGTAATTAACATATGAGGAACTACAGTGAAGCAATCAATAGGCACATCTCTCTCTCTCTCTCTCTCAACGTATTCACAGGCTGCTTCACTCATCTTCTGTTAAATGCAAAAAAAACATTAACATATTATTTAAAAAGTTATTGTGATGGATTTGTTTCATAAATGGCAAAAAGGCTGATTGTAAACTGAAAATATCGTAAGGTGGAAGTGACGATAAACTGTTTCACTGCCCGTGCTAATACAATAATAACATTACTTTCGGGTTAGGTAGGATATAAATAGTGGTGGGTTGGCCCGCAAAAAAATACCTAAATCGTAATGCGGCCCATGACTAAGGGAAGATTACCATGCCTGATCTACATGATCGCTTATGGTCTTAATTTGCACTCCCTCGAGAGACGTAGAGTGAGGGGCGATATGATAGAGGTGTATAAATGGAAGTCAGGGCTAAACAAAGGTGACATAACAAAGGTACCCAAACTATGCAACCAGGAACGAACTCGTAACAATGATTTTAAATTAGACAAATTTACATTCAGGCGCGAGGTAGGTAAACATTGGTTTGGAAATAGAGTAGTGGATGAGTGGAACAAGTTACCAAACATCATCATTAACTCGAATACGCTGGATAGCTTCAAACATAGGTTTGATGGATATATGAGCGATAGGGGTTGGGTGTAAATGGGACTGCCCAGTATGAGCCAATAGGCCCGCTACAATTTCCTTCATTCTTACGTGAGAAGTTTCAAAAAATAAGAAATGCATAAAAAGTATCGCTAATCAGCATTTACCCTTATTTTACGTAACACACACACACACACACACATTTGTGTGAGTCAGTGATAAAATCGAAACACCAAGTTCGAGACCATTCGCAATATGAGGTAACACCGGGCTGGTTAAGCTTCAGGTGAGTTACGCTGGGTGTAATCTTCGCGTGACTACTGGGGTTCAATGTCATATGAAGATTAGTTCCCCCCCCACCCCCCATAGGTCATTTAACTCTTTGTAAACTATGCAGTGAGGTGACAGTAGGGCGGGGTGATGATTATAGCGTGGGTGACGGGAGGTTGGGAAGGACGGGGACTGTGAGACGAAGGTCCCCCCTCCTCACAGCATTGTTTGGAAACAAACATTGTTGGTTTCAAATAGCTTTAGACAGCAGTTATGTCACTTTCAATTAAAATGAAAGGCAGATTCCATATACAGTATGTCACAAGTGTCAACGACAGGCGATACTTTAGAACTTCTTTATACTGGTTCAGACTTTCAAAACAAGCTCAACTGAATCACATGAGGTTTGCTGATTCACTGTTATTGATACCCTTCCCTCGGCTGGGAATCTTTTACAGCGCTGCCACATTGCTTGGGAGACCAAATGCACTGTTAAAGTAGTAGTGGAGACAACTGTACTGTTCTCTCTATCTTGCACTGGTATCTATCTCTGTAGCAGCATCAGAAGTTTATACTACTACTGTAACAAAGCCAACTGCCCTTGACGGTAACATTACTACAGTGGAGAGGATACCACGTTATATCATACACGATCTAGTAATCCAATTTATTAAATGCATCATATATAAAGCTGTTCGAATAATTTCATCAATAATTGTGTTCATAAAGGAAATTATATTATACACACCACTTTACCAAACTACAGTTGTGTAAATTGTGTAAATTATTCACGATTACATTAGCTGTACTGAAATTTCCATGGAGTATTATAACGGCTAATGAGATGAAGAGAGTATGTATATTAAATATTAAATATGCTCTTAGATGAGCGCTAATACATCATTAACTGGTTGGATAGTAATGAATATGAACATTGAAGTGTGTCCATATTATCCTCACCCGCTACTGTGGTATACATGTGAAATTTGTCATATATTTTTTGTTGGTATCTTTCCCCCGTACGATTGATCCGAGGTTCTTTTGAAAACCAGATTGTTTATTTATTCAAACTAAACGACAGCTGAGGGTCAAAATTACCGAAAACCTGGATCTTGCTTGATGTAACATGTTTGCTAATCTTTGTTTATTCATCTGTAGGATCTAAGTTTCTGTTAATTTTAGTGCTTTTGTTCTATATATATATATATATGCAAGTAAATCACTGTAGGTGCCCGTGATCTAGGTATATGCTGATAACCACAAGGAAAGAAGAAAACACGAAGTTCCCAAGCGTTTTCGTGTAATTCACATCTTCAGGGGTGAGTACAGACTAGTCTGTACTCACCCCTGAAGATGTGAATTACACGAAAACGCTTGGGAACTTCGTGTTTTCTTCTTTCCTTGTGGTTATCAGCATATATATATATATACATATATAATACTGCTTCTAGATACGAGGCGGAGGCATATCAAGCAATCAGATCAAGGTGCCATCATCGTGTTTGAGGGTTGGTGACAATAGTGCTCCCCTCCAAACCCTTTCTGAATGTCTCTATTAATACTCTGCATTTTACATCTCTCCAGGGACCCAGATTTTAATTTTAGTCATCCACCCCAATCTCTGCCTTCCCCTGGCACTCTTAACCTCAGTTTTATCTTTTAATGTTTCCCTCCTTATACCCTCATTCCTAATTATTTGGGTAAATGGTTTATGTTTTCTTACTTTCCAAGTTTCCAGTTTTCCCTCGTTGCTCTTGCCAATCAAATTATTCCTTCATAATATTTTGTTTCAGTATAAATAATTCTGTAGTACGACATTTTGAAGGCCTCTGACCTCTCTTTGGTCCCAGCTTAGTGTCCAAGCTTTTGACCCATAAATTAGTTCTCACCATGTATTGCTTCTCAGCAGTTTATCACCTTAGGCTAAGATTGGTGTCTCTTTATACAGATGCTCATTATTATTAAATGCTGTTTTTGCTTGGCCTCTTATGATAATATTTCATTTCACCATTACAGCATCTGTTACTTATAATATCCGAGCAGGATAGGACTCGGAGCAACGGATTCAAGTTGGATAAGTTTAGGTTTAGGAGGGAGATAGGAAGGAACTGGTTCACAAATAGGGTGGTGGACGAGTGGAACAAGCTTAGCAACTTTATAGTAAGTGCGGGAACTCTGGAAAGTTTCAAAAGGAGGCTAGATAGATTCATGGATGATAGAGAGTGGTAGTAACTCTCGACAGGAGCTGCCATGCACAGGCCAACCGGCCTATTGCAGACTCCTTATTTTCTTATGTTCTAATTTTAAGTTCCCTGTTGTCTACCATTTCTTATACTATACTTTATAAGGAATTAATATTTCTTTCTGTACTCTAAATCCATATTTCCTTTCGAGTTGACCGTTTTTTTTAATGTTTCTTCACTATACGTAATAACAGTACTATCTACAGTACATACCCAAAAACTCTGTTAAAGTCATTTTTATCATCACGATATAACTATCACGGTGTTGCGAGAGCCATGTGTTTGAATCACAGAAGATTGTTTGTAATTTAGTTGTGGTAACACTTTATATATATATATATATATATATATATATATATATATATATATATATATACTTTATATATATATATATATATATATATATATATATATATATATATATATATATTCTGTAGTTATGAAAATGCAAATGCGAAACAGACTATTGATTAAATTTATATTATTAAGTTTTGTCGAATTCTTAGAACACACATACACACGCATATCTATCTATTTATCTATCCGTCTATCTATCTATCTATCCCTCCATCTATCTATCAGTCTATCTATCTATCTGTCTATCTCTGTCTGTCTGTCTAACAATATACCTGATAACTCTCAGGATCATGTTAAGCCTTTCTGAATCCTTCCCGCTTACTTAAAGCTAAAATGGTTTGAACACAATGGAGGTAAGATTAAGACACAACACACTTAATTAAGTCAAATTAAATGCAAGTCACTGCACATATCATTCACAAGATGAGTCAGAGGGAAATACGCAAACAAGGTCAGAATCAAACAAAATCATTAAAATATACGTTAATGAGAACAAGTCCCTAAATACACAAATAATAATTTATACCAAGTAAAAGTAATTCTTGTTCAACACTTTTTAAACTATGTAAGACAAGAGAGATACTCAGGTGAATTAGCAGAAGCAGCTGAAAAGAGTGTAAAGATGTATATCCTTGGGTCACGTTGCGCCACCCTGGCTGGGGCTTTGATCACCACTCTCCTTCTTCCACTGCCCTCAGACTATTTAAGGACCACAGGATTTAGGCGGGAACACCTTAACGAGGTTAATTACCGTGCAAGTGGTTAAGCCCTTTAAATTTTATCTAAATTTTCTATAAAAATTCACAAGGTCTTGCCTATCGCCTTTTTATTGCTATTTTTACTATTTTTTTCTATTTATCACTTTTTAACTTTTCACTGTAGTGATAGATGAACGTAGTTTGCCGGTGGTCAACCAGGTGCGACAACCATTAGCTGCTTTGATGGGAGTGGCCGCTGTCGGGTGGTGGTGTCAGTGTCTGTCCACCCATAGAAAGCTGGCAAGTTTACATGAAGGAAAATATGAAAATACGTCAAATGATATATATATATATATATATATATATATATATATATATATATATATATATATATATATATATATATATATATATATATATATATATATATATATGTGTGTGTGTGTGTGTGTGTGTGTGTGTGTGTGTGTAAACGATCGGAATTCCTATCGGGGTTTATTTAAATGAATGGTAATGCAGTGGAGGGCCCCTCAGAATACCGAACCGGCACAAACAAAATTACTATAGTATTTACCGTTCCTGAGGTTGGGATTAAAGAGACGCACATGAAATGATATGACACGTGTATTAATCAACAGCACCACCCTTACAACACATCTTACATCGCTAGACTCCACTATTACCAGTGTAGGAAAATATGACAATGGTTCCAGTGTGAGCTCACACCGACCTAATAATTACACAAGACCCGTGCACGTCCCAGTATACACCGTGGGCCACAACAAAATGGGTTATATAATCTAACCAGCTCAGGAGTTGCTGAGATAAAGGGTTGCACTTCCCTGAGTTTAAGCCCTCTGACATTCCCATCAGAACACAACCCCTGACAGATCCTTACCTCAGCAGCCCCTCAACACACATATTCATAAAACAGCATAGTGGTCTGGAAGCCCCACAAAATAATATTAGCCCCTAGAAAAATATTAGTTCTTAATTTAATATACTGCACAAAGACCAAAGATGGCAACTAATAACCTGCACCCAAAACATGGATCAATCATAATGGCCTGATATCATCAGAGCCCAATTAGCATGTACGTACTGTACATACATAAGACTCAAAATTATGTGAGAACCGAGAAATCACTCGTCAGGGGGCAGTTCACCCGCGTATTCTTATTACTTTACTTCTGGGTTTATGAGTCATGTGTGCTTTCTCCACCATACCCGTAACCCTGCTCAACAACATTGGCCCAGAATACACCATTACCGTCAAGTTGTACTACAAATGCATAGCACTAAAACAATGCTATAAAAGGCACTCCCACGTCCAGAGTGTAAGACCAACCATCAGGGTCGTCGACTTCACAACAGGACTTGGTTAGACACACCACATTTACCCATAGTTGAAGATATGAAGTTACCTAGTAGAAGAATCAGCACCGATACTCGGTGGGCATACAGTACTCACTAGCATCATGGGAATTTCTGTCTCACAGAGCCATCAACATTGCAATTCACTCATGCTACATCCAGGGGCAGGCTTCTCTCCCATTTACTGTATATGAGGAGAGCGACAGAGGTAATCCTGCCCAGTTAGGTCAGTTCACCATACAACCAGGTGTACTTGACCCCAGCTAGAAAAAAGATCTAGTTCCTCATTTTATGCAACTGTTCCCCATACATTGTATACACTCCTTAGCTGTGGTGTCGTGTAGTGTCGACTTTGCGCCAACCTTAGCGGTTTTCCTACAAGCGTGTGTGGCATGTGTCTGTCTGCATCCTGAGAGATCCGGGTGAAAAACTGGTCACCCGTATGTCTGTGTGCTTCAGCGTGGGACCCCATGAGTAATTCAGCCTACAGCTAACAGACTACCGCTACCAGCCATGTAGTTCCATTAAAACCTGTAATAATTCACCCATTAACCGCTGTGATTTTCCTTCCCCATCCTATCTAAACACTGTGCAATCGAACTTGTGAACATGGTTAAAAACACCTACAAGTAATGTGACCACGTGGGGCGTTCTATCGTGGAGAGGCGAGACACCTCCACTGGTACTGGTGAGAGAACAGAGAGTGACTGGTGCGCGCCTCCAAGCACGCCTCCAGGCCTGCCTGCCGCCCGCAGAATTAGTATATATTTTTTAAATATCCCCTGCTTGTCCTTTATTTCGTTTTAAGGAAGGACTAGCACTATTTAATATTTATTTACGTCTTTAATTCCGGACACGAACGCCCTTTACGACTTTCCGGTAATTATGTTAATAATTCGTGAATGCATGACGCCATTGTTTTCATATTTCAATTATTTCCTAAGGACATGCGTAACGTATTTTGAAATGGAAAATTATTCAAGATAACTTTTGTTAATATTATACCTGGCTTTTAACTTCGTCAACAGTGTATGAATTAATTTGACAAAATAGGTAATGCCGATGCCGCGTAGGCTTTTGGTGCCAGCTGATCACTTAGTTCCTACCTGCCAGCATGGTGCGCGGCTAACAATAGCTATGTCAGACCTCATGCGGTCATAGTACTTACGACTGCTCTAGTTTTCCCGTTCGTCAGGTCAGTAATTTTCGTTCTAAAATTTCAGAATATCTTATATATATATATATATATATATATATATATATATATATATATATATATATATATATATATATATATATATATATATATATATGTATCATAGGATAAGAAGAAAACACGAAGTTCCCAAGCGCCATTACTCAAATTCATGTTGAATGCTTCGGTATGTTTAATGAGACTAGATTCTATGATGTTCCTACTGTCAATTGAATTACAGTAATGGCATGTACAAACCGGACAATTTTGTAATTAAGAAGATTTGTAACCAGGTGAGAAGGTTGGATCACCTTACCCTCTGACCTGACTACCGACCGTTGCGGTGCTATTTAAAGATTAGTAGGGTCATTACCTAATATCTGACCATTGTGGACCTGATCTCACCCTCCTCTGTATATATACACCTTGTTTTGACTTCTCTTTAGTCTATACTCACCCCTGAAGGTGTGAATTACACGAAAGCGCTTGGGAACTTTGTGTTTTCTTCTTTCCTTGTGGTTATCTGCATATATATATATATATATATATATATATATATATATATATATATATATATATATATATATATATATATATATATATATATATACTGAACGTGTATTGTGCAACAGTGACAGGGAGGATAATAAATGGAGGTATTCATAAAAAAACACTCGTTTCCTCTTTCGTCATGTTCAGAATATACAACACTAATTAATACGCTTCTAGCTAAAAGTGTTAACCTTTGAAGGATTATTAATTTATATCTCGATATCATAAAATCTTATAAATAACAATATTCTGAAAGCCTGATTCGTCAAAGGCAAAAGTGAAAATATGTCAGCAAATTTAATGTTAATTCTTCCTTTAGTGTTCCTTCTGGTTATTTGACTGGAATATTCATCATTAAACTATCTTATTAGCTAAATGGAACACTTCATGTAGAAACTATCGAGAACCGTAAAAGTTAACTATCTTCAGGAAATGACACCAAATAGTTCTCAAACCTAAGACGTACTTTCGACTGTGATTTGTTATCCCAGTTTCAGCTTTTCCTGTCATGATTAGTAATTTTTATTGGTCTATGAAAGCTGTTTAAAATGCGGCTTTACTCAGTTGATGGTCAAATCTTGTTAGCTGTGGCACCAAATCTAACCATCCTGATTTTTTTCCAAGTGGGGCATAACGCTGCCAGTAATAACCTATTCTTCGTTACCTATTTTGTGCCTCACATATTTCTGAGATTCATTATATTTAGTTTCATTTATATAATTATTAATTGAATTATAAACTACGGAACTCAACGTTGACGGGTTTGTTTTTCAGGGCCACAATAATATTCACTAAATCTGCTTCAATATAATCTATGTTACATTAGTTACTACATTAACTACACTATCGTACTGTATTGTTCCTTAGTGTATTTATTTACTGAGTTATTTACTGATTCTTTATTTTTATTTATTTTAATTAGACGTCCGTGCTAGAATAAACTTTTGTCTTGCGGTCGCTATACACACTGTTCACAAGCGTGTCTGGCGCAACGAATGGGCAGACCAACATGAAAACTACGCCCTTGTATGTGAAAAATTCGTGGGTTGCTATGCGAGGTACAACACGGTAAATGGCGGCTTCAAGAGAAGTGTGTGTGTGCGTGCGTGTGCACAGAGTGGTGAAATGCGTGTAGTGTGGCAGCATTATGTTAGTGTTAAGGTACAAGCACTGCTTGCTCCCTCTCGCTATCAGCTACCGCCGCTGGCGAATGGGGAAGCAACTTCCATAAGTCTTCCCCTGCCAGTACACAGTCTCTTCACCATCAAGATTCCTGCTGTGCCTTCTCGTGGCAACACACGGTAACTGGGTGCCTCGTGGGCCCAGGCTAGATCAGCAGGGGATCTCGGAGTAGCAGTGGGCCCCAGAGGGACGGCACATAGGTATATGGCATGTGGACACGTTCTGGCGCCTACCAGCCATTGCCCCGCTGCCTTACGGATTAACCTTGGTAGGTATAAGGCTACGGGAGTAAACCCCAAACGAAAAATCTGCTGTGGAGCCCTTCATCAGGTAGACATGCTTACAGAGCTCCAACAAGAACCCAATGGCGGTATAGGCAGAAGAGGTGACTAACGTGGAACCCAACGAAAACACCGGCGGACGAAGGCAATGCCTGATGGACAGGTTACTAAGGCGAAACCCAACAAAACTGGGCTATCGGCAGTCCATTGCAACTCTCCCTCTCCCCAGTCGTTGCAATACTTGCACCACTGGATCAGGAAAAGGGAGAGCCAATATGTTTGGCTGCAGCCTGCGCTCTTGCCTCACTACATAAATCAACTCAAACGCAGCCATCATCCAGTTCATCATACCTCTCATCATCATCAAAGCCTCTATACACCCAAAAGTTCTATGGTGACGGACGAGTGGCGACGGGGACAGGCAGAGATGACTGCTGGGAGTCTCTAGTCACAACTCTGCACATGGGCGGCATAGATATGATGGTTGTTTATGCACTGGGATCTAGGCAGCAGTGCAATCCGGTCCTGTCTGTGTGACTGTGTGTGTGTGTGTGTGTGATATTTTACCAAACCCCTTCTTTAAATTCCTTGTTAGAAATAATGGAAATTTTATAATAGTTTCTCTTGAAGAATAAAGAGAGAAGTAGAAAAAAATATATATATTTTATATGTATTGCACAAAATTCATATAGTATAAATTGTTTATTCAGATGCCCGTCTATCATATTCATGTTTTAATTTGCCTTAATGTAGTTCATGCAAGTGTAATTCAGTTACACGTGTTTTTTATAATTAATTCAGCTACATCAGCATTGTTAAAATCTTTTTGTAACAAATTTTATATTTTAATGTAATGGAGGGTGGGTTATTTTTCCCTATGTGCATGTTAACATTTTAAAGACGAAGACTAAATTAACCATATAATGGTTGCCCCTCTTGTAACGAGGATGGCGGACCCAATGGCCACCTAGGCGTGAATTTGTTTAAGGTGCAGAAGCTGCCGCCAACACAACATGACCCAGTGTCAAGGAAAAGTCGGAGATGCCCGGACAACTCGCCAACTGCACTGGTTAACCATTACCGCAGAACACGATCCGCAAATCGATTTACATCCAGGTCCCCAATTACTGCTGGGTAGACAGAGGGCTGAAGAAACTTGCCCATAGTTTCACCCTTCCCGGGGATCGAACTCGAAGCTTGCGAGACAAGCATGCTGACCATTACACCACAGGTATTAACAAATACAAGGATCGTTTTAGTACATGTTTGTAGTGTACACTGGTACTTTCGTTAATGGTGCCCATTAAAACTGCGTAACATTAAAGTTTGGTATATCCTGTTGTCTACTAGACACGCCTCCCTCATGCACAGAGAATTTAAAAGTTTGTGAACTAGGAGTTATCATAATCTTGGTAAGAATTTGACGGGCAGCGATCGAAAATATCAGACTTCATGTTGGGACATTCACTCTCCAGAAAACTTGAATCTCAACACCTGTCAATAATGGCTTCAGAATCTTAAGTTTCTTTTTAGAGTTCCTCGACCTAAAATTTCCTTCATCCTTAAATGTATTCATGGAAACAACGTCCAAAATGTTGTCATCTTTTGTAAAGTTTTGCCATTGGGACTATCCTTACAACAGTCGTATTATAAAGGAACGATTTTTTTTACACGATTCCAGTTACATATTATAACTGCACTCTCGTTATCCCAAACTCTACTGTATGCAGGACAGTGACACCCAAAATATATGTACCCTCAATAATTCGGCATGCTAGGGGCTCTGGCCTTGCCAAACACTGAATTTACCGAATTAGCCTGGACGTCCGAATTTTTGCACCAGTTTTGGCATTATGCCATAATTCACCTCAATACTTCGGCAGACTTGAAGATAAGATAAAGATATGATAGGAGGCCTATACAAAAACTACTCGAGCACCGTTAACTGCATTTTCTCGTTTACTACATAACAATATTCATTATTTTACAGTCTATAAAAGTAAAGTGTAATTTATATGTACAGTATTAGTAGATATTATTTTTTTATTGTGTTAAATTATTTTAATTTACTGTCTGTGTCCAAGTCACCTAATGTGACACATGTGCTGGGCATTTTTGGCACGTAAACAAAGATTTGTCAAAACAATGGTCTCATGCTGAAATTTAACTCGGAATAACGGCATCGTCAAGCTTCCGAATTAGCGCGAATTCCGAATGAATCAAAGTCTAATTACTGAGGGTTCAGTGCATAAATAATCATAGACAGGTATACACTGCTGTGATCTCGGTAAACAATGCACAGAAATGAGAGACTTAAACCATATACTGATACCTTGCAGTACAATACACAAGGAGCCACTAATTCCATGTTCCGCGAAAAATTACACTAATTCTTTCCCCCCAAAAAGGGAAAAAAAGAAAGTGTCAAAAACTGGTAGTTATATACGAGACAGGATCAGATGAGAAGGATTAAGGTTTATTTTTGTGTTCATAAGTTATTTTTCCATCTACAATAAATACACGTACGTAAAAACTCTCAGATTAAATTATAAGATGATAAATGGCAAGATTCCGAGTTGATAACGACGGGATGTTTTTCGTGTTGAATCCCATCCTCCAACAGCGCCGAGACTGATGATAGCACAAGAACACACCCACCGTCTACTTGCAAGTTTTGTGTTCCTTACCAGATGTGAAAACCTTATCTTTAAGGTCGAACTGACTGACAAGTAATAGTAAGTAAGGTTAAGGGAGCTTATTAGAGATTAGGCATTTGTTATTCGACCATCTGAGACGGCTTCATATGCACTTCATAGAGACACACAAGTGACCAAATGAATTATATTATTTGATTATAAAGTAGAAATCACCTAAATATATTGTAATGAGAGAATAAAGTAGCATACCTTTGTGTTAAAATGTTTCTCTCGTTTGTGTTAAAACTGACCCAGCTCTTGACAACCAAGAGGGAGAAACACAATCACAAACCACAGAAATTCTTCTCTGTCCACCAGAGGAGAGTAAACATGAGTGAGTTTCTCCCTCTTCCTTTACCCTCACATCAACTGGGTTTTATTTGTTCGGGCAACAGGTAGGATACGATTTGTTGTTCTTCACTTGTTCCTGGTCCTAAGATCAATACCATTTACTCGTGGAGACACGGGACAATACCTCTCGTCGGGTACCACTCATAGATCTCTCTCTCTCTCTCTCTGGATGCCCACAATACTTTTAGCAAGGCGTATCTCTGAGCGCAGACCGACGTGTTTCCCGAGGTGAGCACCATCGTTAGACAACCACATCTGGAGGAGTATTATGAGCTTCTTAGGGCCATGTTCACAACCTTCGTGAACCTCTCCTTTGATGATTCGCAGCGGGAACAAGTTACTCGGTCCGTCTGGGAGGAGTTGACGGACGCTAAGCCTCCCAAATCGCATTACCAGCATTGCTGTCATCCTGAGTAGCATCAGGCGAATTGGCTGGGAGACTCATTCCAGAACACCTGAGAACAGTCGCAGGAGTAAACGACCCGAGGTTCATAGAAGCAGTCACTCGGTGGGAGACCATCACATCCCAACCAAGTAAACCAACACCTCCAAACGAAAAAATGGAATACATCCATTGTGAAGAAGAGCTATCCTGGACATGCTTGAGAGAGCACCAGATGACTTAGAGAGAATGTTTGTAAGTATGAAGCGCTCCTTATGACGGCGAATTTCTTCTGGTCACCACAAAAATTCCTCCTTAGGCGCCCGCATCGCTCCTTGGCCCTCTATTTTGGTATAGCCCTTCGTCTTGCGGCTCTTATCTACACTGCTCACAAGTGCATCTGCAGCAACGAATAGGTAAACCAACACAGAAGCCACGCCCTCGTATGAGGAAAATCCGGAGGTTGGCATGCGAGGCACAACGAAGTAGATTACGTAATCCAGAGAAGTTTGACAAATGAGGGCTATCTGATACACAGAAAATATAAGCGCAAATTTCGACAGACAAAAACAGACATAGTGAAGGACAGACAGGAAAAAAAAGATAAAAACATATGAAGTCATACTGAGACAGAAGAAGAAAATAACAATAAGAGATGATAAAGGATACAAAGAGGAAGACAAAGTTATATTGAGGAAATAGATAATGAGGTAAAAATAATCAGATATTCTTAAACATAAAATTAAAGTCACTTAAAATTATTACATAATATTAATTCACATTATTATTTTCATTATCTGAGCACATGGACACACTTTACTACAAATCTCGGAACACCTAATTGTCTGGGAGAAAGTATGGCTAACAACAGTAATTTGGTAGGGCACGTATTGATAATATTACCAATAAACGCCTTTGGTCCTCTTCCCTCTAGTCTCTCTTGCCTCGACGATGGGCTACAAAACGGTGATATTAGGATATAATTATGACGGATCTTGGGAGTGACATATGAAGTAGAAACCGTGGAGGGAAGATACACAGTAGATGTTTATATAATTAACGATGATTATGGGAAGCCAACAAATTTGCGTGGTTGACACAATTTCGTCAAGACTTGGAAATAGGTTTAAATCATTTCCTCGCATGACGACTTCTTGGATTATAGTCAATTCGGATTTTTTTTTTTTACTCTTCACTTAACAAATGCAAGGTTCTCTTCATAAATTGGAATCATGAAGTTTGGACTTAACTTTCTTCAAAATAAATGGTAAAAAAACAAAAAAAAACAGGAAAAACACAAACCCTATACACCCAAACATACATCTGTACGCATAAACATACTCAAACTTATACATACATATTTATATGCCACATATTGTATAAATAAAGGAATTAACAATATGGAATTGTTATTTATCATATACTGCACCTGTTTACCTAAGGCAAGATTGTTATTATTATTACTTACAGATTGTTTATAGTATACTGTATAGTAAATTTTATTAACCTACAGCAACTCGTTCCTTACATATACTTACTGAAATATATATAATTATTGATAATGTCATACATACATACAATGTTGATGGTATAAAGCAAACCCTCGGGCGATGTACATAGTATATAACGGACAGTGACTGGGTGTGTAAGTTTGTTTGTTTGATAACGATTTC
The DNA here is from genome assembly GCF_018991925.1 of Homarus americanus. Taxonomy (NCBI): domain Eukaryota; kingdom Metazoa; phylum Arthropoda; class Malacostraca; order Decapoda; family Nephropidae; genus Homarus; species Homarus americanus. The sequence goes on from NW_024713129.1 coordinate 17,763,546, forward strand.
TTGCTTTTGTTCTGAAAAGTTAGCTAAAATTTGGGATAGAGATGCGAATGTATTGTACCCTAGTAAAGTCCCGAAGATGAGGATTTGGACCGCTCCTATATGTGGAACCTCTTCTTAAAAAAAAAAAAAAGTGTTAAATGTGGAGGTATGGGTTGGCCCCTGTCGGTCAGAACCCTACCAAAAATTCATATCACTCCAAAAAAAAGTACTGTAGTTGGTGGTAGTGTAATGGGTTGTCACCACAGACCAAATTTCAGTATGGCTGAGCCCCCAGTTAACAAATTACATAACTTCACCAAATTTTAGCTCTTTCAACAGATAAATGCTTATCACATTTAGTTTCGCCTTTAGCAAATGTTAAGCAGTAGTTTCATAAACTTTCTAAAGACACCAGTCAACTGTTGATATATGTTACTGGTGAATTAGTGAACTTCTATTCATTTGGCGTGAGATTTACGTACACGTAGCACAGTCGCATTACTAGAGTAAACTTATGAATAAATCATGACCGCCTCAACGCAGCTTTTCAATATTTTTCACCCACCTGATACCTAATCTTACGTCATAGGAAAAAGTAGCTCAACCATTATATGTTACGAGCACCAGTAATATCATCTTGAGTGAGGGTGACGACCGGTGATTCCCAGGAAAGATTTGTGCACTGAGTGTGGAAGAAACGGGCAGATGAGACCAGAAGAGAAAACGAGAGAAATGAGAGAGAAAGAAACAACATACCAGCAGCAGTTACCTGGGAGGGAGTGGAAATCGCACACGTTGAATAATTTTTGTTTATATACAATACATTTTAGAGAATAACGCAAGGGGAGAAGAAATATGTACAGTAGTGTATATATAACCTCAGTGATATCCTCAAGTGCTCTCTCTCATGCACGCGCGCACACACACACACACACACACACTAAAGCCATCGATATCGCCTATAATTATCTATTTATTAATTTAATTCCAATTACGTGAAATCGCTTTTTATTAATGAAGAAAGAACTGGCCAATAGATCTTTGTAGTATGCGAGCAATATATTCCATGGTACCTTTTGTCATATTCGTCAAAACTGTCCTGGAAATGCTGTGTAACTCGAGGAATGTTCCTTTAGTACTTATTAGAATTTAAGTCTTGATGTTGGTGGAAAATAGCAGTGCCGTTTTTCAGCGGTGCATTGTAATAACTGGCACGCAAGACATTAAATTCCATTTCCCCGCTAAACTTTTTCGGAAATGAGAGATAAAGACAACCCTATTATTGTGCAAACGGCATTTGTATGCTCTATTAAAGCTTTATTGCCTCCTGAAATGGCTGTGGAGCAATGCCATTGTTACATGACGAAGTGTAATGGCATCTTTGAGAGCTGAGAGGATGATACTAGCGCGCATTGCTAATACATTGTCCGGATAAAGCGCTTTTCCGTTATATATACTCGATACGCCACCGTAAGCAGCAATAGTGACTCTAAAGTGTACGAAAGAATCGGAAGAAAATTATATGTTGTGACAGTACCTGCGGTACAACTATAGTTCACTGGGTGACTGGGACTCACGAACTATAAAATACGTGTTTGTTTAGGATATGAAATATTTATATATCTATAATCTTCATCTGGATTTCATGATATCACTGACCTATCTGCTGTTATTCTCCTTAACTCTTGGGCCCAGTCGGTCCACTGTTGGAGTGTCTTATTATCATCACTTAAAATAACCGTAATTTCAATTCCTACACCATGAAGTAATATAAGCTCTTGTATTCTAATTTCAGATCTCAGCCACTCGTTTCTTTTCTTGGTTCTACGAGTTTTGCTTTGAACGGATCTTGCCAAACTTTTTCAAGGTGTTTCAGGTTTCGGTATATGATTTTGGATGAAATGGTTAGTGTCCATACTTTTTTTTTTCCAATCCATCTTGATTTTTTTCTTCCGATTTTGCCTGATTGATTTTCATGAACTGAGTCCAACTGCCTTGTATATTTAGTTCCATTACTTTTTCCAGTTTTGAATTGTAGATTATTATATATTTGGAAGTGGTACACACACACACACACACACACACACACACACACGATCATATACCAAGATAAAGCAATATGTGTTCCTCCGTCTCTTTCATCTACCATGTCATTCAGATCTCATAGCTAAATTCAATTCCAATTTGTATCTGCGATGAGAAGAGACTTTTGAACCTGAGTCAATATGTATGAACATGTATTTGATTTTGTTTTTTCTTGAGTATCTTTTTCCCTTATATACATATCTAGAGCTTATAGAAGTTCGCTGAGGTTGTCATTTTAGAAACACGTGACTCACAGCTGCCAGTTAGGAAAACTTTGGCCAGATATCTTTGGAATCATGATGCGGGTCACTGTTTGTCGACCCGCAGGTAAAAAAAGACGAGTTCCCAATTAACGTTGATGCTTTTTTGTCGTTATATTTGTGGTGGAAGTAATTGAACGCTTTGGGTTTTTTTCTATGGATCGTCGAGATCCTTTACCGGCTGGAAATCACTAAATGAACCTATTTACTCGTGATGGTTGGTTGGTTCGCATTATTTGTTTATGCTTAACCCAAGGGCTGTACATTCTCTAAATGTCGAATATCAGCCTTGAACACTATCGGCACCTGCAGTCCTTAACCCTGTTGAATATTAGATGGGGAGAAGTCAATCACTGGTGAACCCTTTTAGTCATTAGTATATTGTATAGAAAAATCTACTCCCTCAAAAAATATTTACCATAAGTTCAAAGATCAGAAGTTAATCCACAGAGAGAACTAACTATATGAAGGATAATTTAAAAAAAATAAATAAAAATCGTGGATGGAAAGTTGTCACTGAAATCCTCTGCCAGTATGATCCCTACTACTGTACTAGCAAGACAACAGTTTTAAGTTCATATCTTCAAACAGCCATATCAAAGGACACACACACACACACACACACACACAGTAAGGTCACAGTTCATGTGTGTTGGATGATATATTTCAACAAGTCCAACACAATTTGACAAAAATATATATTTATACCACCATTTTAAGAGTATCCTTTCTTCTCACACATATGATATTTAGCCATTCCTCCATCAATCTTCCAGCTTTCTCTCTCTTTCTTTCTCCTTCTCATTTGTGTCCATCATGAAAAAAAAAATCCGCCCAGCCAACTGCTAATGCGAGACAGATTTACTCCTGATGGCCTCGGCATTCTTCAGTAAGTTGGCCAGAGGGAGCAATTACACCGGCACACAGTGAGTGTGTTTCCGAGTGAATGATATTTGAGTGTTTTTGCATCATTACCTGAGTTTGGCAGAGGGTAAAGTATGAGTGCTGCGCCACCCTCCAAGCAGGCTTGTTCACCTGTCAGTCTGTCCATCAGTACACCGACAGAACCTGTCTGTTTGTCAGAATAGTGGTTTATGCAAACAATCTTCTGTCATAGTGAGAAAATATATGGACAGAGATTAATCACATTATTCCCTCACCGTCCCATGTTAATGAAATCAAGAGGTGAAGGTCATAGATCAGTTATTTCCGAAAATCTTTTATTGACATATGCTATGAAACGTGTAGAAACCTTCCAATACCTCCAGTTTATATCTTGATAAAAGCACACTGGGGAAGCATTGGACCCCTTAACTTTCGTCTTTATTCCAGACATCCTCAGACGAAAGCTAAGGTGCGGTGCTCCTGTGCTTTCCTTTTCCTGTGTGGTTTTATCAAGATTTATCTTGTCCACGTTTCCATTATGGATCTATATGATTATATATATATATATATATATATATATATATATATATATATATATATATATATATATATATATATATATATATATATATATATATATATATATATATATGTGTATATGTGTGTGTGTGTGTGTGTGTACAGTGACCAACGATCTACTCTTTAACCCCGATGGAGCTAGGAAAGACAGCATTCATTATTCATTATGTACCATAAAGATTATATTTCTATCATCAATATTCTGTAAATATATTTTTTAATAAATTGACTTATCTCCAGCGTTTTCTTCATTATGCAACGTAAGACACAACTATGAGTGGTGATCTGTAGACATGATTTTAAAACTATTTTATTCACTCACAGGAGTATTTTCCTAGGAGTCTCTCTGGTATCTCATTAACTTTAACACATAAAATAAACTCCAAGACTCGACTATTTTATCTTAAATCACAAGTTTTGAGAGTCATATAAAAACCAATTCTACTAAAGATTTACAAGCTGAGATTCTAAAAATACTTCTCAATGCGGTATCTGACACAGGTGTTGACGTTTACTGTAGGGCTATACCTGCTGTATATCTTGAGTGTTGACCAGTGTTGACCAGCGTTGATTAGTTTGACCAGATACTGTGTGACCTGAACAGAGCTGAAAAATTAATCAATCTTTCATGTCTGATCTCAAGTTTAATCAGTTCTTTATATCGTACTACTTTTTTTTTTGGTCAAAAGCAGAAACTATTGGTTATGTATGTATGTATGTATGTATGTATAAACTGCGAAGCTGTTGCGATTGTTTCGTTCACTTTGTGTTCATGTGATTACAGTATACATAATATGCATAGTTTTATGTATATACCCACTGATAGGTAGAGATAAATGGATGAATGTATTGATGGATGGCTGGATGGATTAAAATATCAATTATTGTTGGTGTATTCAAGGATAAATTGCTTCGAACAATGCTTCTCATATGCTAATATCTGACTCATGTTGATGTCATTGCCACCAGGGAAGGTCACACTCGGGTATCAAAATAGTGCATTAAAGATCATAGTTAAGCGCCTTTCTCATACAGTATTCTAAACTAATTTACTGAAAAGTTGGATTCAATTTTGTCACTAATTTTCTCTTAAGTGACTCTTCTCAATAATAACAATAGTAAAAATTATACAAATTATATAGTATTCATTATAATTTATCACCAAAATTATTTCATTGGTGATGAGGTCTCCAACAAAATGGATCAAGTTGACAGGTGAGAAGTTTGAACACTTTCAGTAAAAAGAGTTTAAAATCATATACTATATGAATTTTCCCCTGTTTCTGGTTGTAAAGGCCTGGGCTTTGGGATATATATCCTTTGCCAGCCAAATGAGGATCTTATAAAAGGAAAGTCAAGAACCATGGGCTTCCAAGGGGCAACAAACAACCGGTAGAGATTGACATCTCTTTACTACGAAAATAATCACAATAATTGACATCACTCACACAAATATCAAATAAACAATTACGAGAGTCAAACAATAAATTGAGTCAAACAATTAATGGAGTCAAACAATTACGGGAGTCAAACAATTATATGTTAACGCGGTGGTCCACGCTCAGGGGTAAGGTCCAGGGCAGTTTCCTCACTTGGCGCCGGCGTTGGGGGGCGATGTCTTGCCACACAGGAGAGACGCCAGGGAACAGATGGTGGATAGGGCGTGGAGGAAGTGGCGATGACGTGGCAGCCGCGGTAGTAGCTGGAGCAGGTGTCCGGAGATTGACAGCCAAATCGTGAAGGACTGGGGAATCAGCCCACGAACCCCAGGAGCCTCAGATGAGAACACAACCAAAATTGTAATCGAACAGCAGGGTGCAAGTACAGCTGTGTTGACGGCTGGGTAGTGTCTGATGTGTGACGAAGCAGCAGAGACCTTGTCACCTCCGTCTACCCCCCCTAGTGGGGCCGCGAACAAGCAAACGAGCAGCGGACAACCATCACGCTCGTTACCGCCCTTACACTGGTCTTGTTTCATCTTCGTCCCCCTTCTCTCTCTCTCTCTCGTTAACACGCCCACATATCCGTCACCCATCGGTATCTAATATCAGTGCATTTATTGTACTCTTGCCATATGACTTTGTTCTGAATCTGATACAAAATAATATAGGATTCTGTCGACAAAAAGTTTGTGATATCAAAAGGTAATACCGTATGAGAGAAGCATGTAGCACTGTCTTGCATTCCTCTTTAATTAGAGGGTTACTTCACAGTCACTTATGTACTCGAGACCTGAAGGTGCAATTAAGACCCGAAGAGGGATCAGATAACTCTGTTGCATGAAGCTCAATGATTATTCCAGAGACTGAGTCTTATTGTATCAGTAAAATGAGGGTCAAAGACTGCATCACATGGATTTCATTCTCATTTCATTTTATTTTAATTTCATTTTGTTTCGCTTCCTTTTAAATTTATTTTCAATTTCAGTTTTTTATTAATTTCGTTTTATTCCAATTGAATGATTTTCATGGCTGATTTCCTTTAGTATCTTTAGTGCTCGTCCAGTCGTCTCACCAAGTACTGTCCCGAGCCGCCAGTCCAAAAGCTTAACACGGAATAGAGCGGTGGTCGTTCGCTGTTTGTACTTGTTTTTCTTGTCAAGGTTTGATATCACATGTGTATACAACCGCAGCTTTACCCCACAGGAATACGAGGAACGATCGCCAGTTAAACTTTTCATCCGCTACAAAAAACAGAGATGAAAGAACAGCATCAAAAGTATACCTAAATACTATGGTGAGAGCGCCGCTAAAACGCGATGTTTGTGGGGAGAAATTTTCGCCGTTTTAAGTGAGTTTTTTAATTGCTCATTTCATGAGAATTTTCAAGAATTAATTACCATCCAACACAAACTAATGGACGCTACATAAAACTCGAATGCGGTTCAACAGAGTTAATTTTTTCATCACAAAAAATGACTAAATCCTGTAAGTCATCCTCCACGAAAACCAAGTTTAGATACTGAATTTTTAAGTGGCCAAACATAAATGTGTATTTTGTAGTTGACACTGTCAATAAAACAACTTAATTTACATAAATGAGTTTAACGTGTATATGATTCTTTTAATCTGCATATAGGAAAGAAATTAAACAAACAAAAACAGTCTTTAAACAAATCGTAATAAACAAAATCACATCCGTTGACAACTAAACTTTTCAAATGAATTTCATTTCTTACAGATAAACTAAAAATAATTTAGCAGATTATCGTAAATTTTCTAACTGAGGATTGGTACATAAAAGCTTAAATCTGCAGCTGATAAGTTATATTCGTTGCAAAATACACTATCACTTGAGCAGAGATAAATTACGGTTGCTTTTGTTGGATTCAGAGGTAACTAAGAATTAACTACATGACTTGGTGGAGAGAGTATTATTAAACAGGCTTGTATATATTGTGGGGGAAAATCTATCTTGTAATTTATTTGTTTTTGTTTTTTGAAGGGAAATGTACTTCAGACTGTGTTATAAAATGTTTATCAAATGATGCAGACAGATGTAGAGTTTTTGTGGATTTACAAGGAGCATATGATAAAGCTCACAGTGAAGTAGTTATGAATGAACTGGCTGCTCTAGGGGTATCAGGAAAGTTGTTACACTGGATAGGTGACTACTTGCATGGAAGGAGAATCTGTGTATGGTATCAGGGATGTTTGTCTGAGGAAAGAGCACTTGAACTAGGCACTCCCCAAGGGGGAGTATTGAGTCCAATGTTATTTAATGTGTTAATGAACAAGATAGCCTCACACAAATATCCCAAAGGAGTTGTAACCATCATTTATGCAGATGACATCTTATTTCAAGGAAACTCTGTAAAAAATTTGCAGATTGCATTAAATAATTTTAGTGTTCTTTCTCAAAAGATGGGCTTAGTTATCAATGAAGAAAAAACCAAGTGTGAATGTAAAGGAAGAGGAACTGAATCCGTTTTTCTAAATGGAAAAATTGTTGAGAAAGTGTCAAAGTATAAATATTTAGGAATGTATATTGGCTTTACTAGTGAAAGTAAAGAGGCAGAAATATATCATGTCCTCACTCAATGTAGAGCAAGATTACAGCCCTTGAAGGCTCTAGCATGTTGTGGTAAAGGTGCTGGGGTACCCATACTGAGAATGATGTGTATTTCTACCATCAGATCACTTATAGACTATGCAGCACCTGTCCTCTCTTGTACTGGTGAAGGAAGGCTACGGAAGCTTGAGATCATGCAAAATGAAGCAATGAGAATAATTTTAGGGTGTCAAAAGAATGCAATGATTGAGATAATGAAAATGGAACTAGGGTTACAGAGCATTTCACAGAGGGTCAATGAAATTAATACAGTTGCAGCAGTTCGATTAATGAGAGGGAACAGTGGGGGTAAATTTGTACAAGATATAAATGATGGTTTAAAAGATAAAAGGACCTTCTGCAGGCAAGGCAAGAGAGGATACATGAATGGATTAGTAAATATTATTAAAAAATGTAATCTGGCAGACTGGTGTACAGCTGTTCAGAAGAGTTGTAAGAATCCACCCTGGGAAGAACGAGAAGTAGAGTTAGACATAGTGCCTCTCACAATGAAGAAATCATTACATGAACCAGGACAGTTAAGGGCTTTATATGGGAATAAGATTAGTAATTTGCCTAAAATAAACACATTGCATGTATATTGTGACGGTTCAGTTATGTCAAGTGGCAGGGCAGGGTGCGGGATCCTTATAAGACAGTACACAGAACAAGGAAATGATGACATCAAAATTGGACTTCGGTTGAGCAGTTTTATTTCATCAACACAAGCTGAGTTATATGCAATGTTAGTAGGATTGGAAAATGTTGTAAAGAGGTATAAAGATGCATATTTTTTTGTTGATAGTAGGGCAGCTTTGGATTCTTTGAACAGTGGGAGTCCAGTCTTTGAACACATTATTGGTTCATGTAGAAAATTAGTAAATACAATAAGGAAAAATGGCCATAATGTTCAATTTGTATGGGTCCCTTCACATGTAGGCATTGGTCTTAATGAAGCAGTAGATATAATAGCAAAAAGAGCCACGGAAAAGGCCGAGATCGACATAATATGTACTAAAACCTTGAAACAATTAAGGAGCAAATTACGGAAAATACAATCAATAGAAGATAATTTCAAAAGGAATGAAATATACGAGAAAAGTGAAACAATGAAACATTACCATCATGTTCTCATGAACACAAAATTTACATATGGGAAAGATAGGAGGTAGGTGGAAAGATTCAGTGTATATGAGGTTAAGATTAGGATATAAATATTATTGGGAACTTGGAGCTGAGAGAAGTGAACAGGATAAAGAATGTAGAGTTTGTAGAACATCCAGATCCCATACCCTGCCACATTATATACTGGAATGCCCATTGCTTAATGTATATAGAAATGCCCATATAAATAATGTCCCCATGCAAATAGAGTGGATGTTTAAAAATAGGAAAATAGATGAAATATTAAAGAAATATAGAAATTTTGCATCTAGAATATAACTATGTACTATAACTGATTATATGAAATATTAGGGATTTATGTGAGTCCTGAGAGGGACATTCCTGGACTGGGGTGGGGATGACTTATGTCACTTCATCCCTTTGAGATGTATTAATGTTTTTTGTATCTCAATAAACGTATCAATCAATCAATACATGACTTGGCAGGTGTGCTAGGATGGAATTTGAGTGTCAATGTCCTACTAGAACTGACTATAAAATCGTCATAAGTGGACATAATATCCTGCCACCCGTAATTCGCACACTAGGAGGAGCTGTAAAGACTATAAAACAACGAGTCACTAAATGTTACGCAGAGAACTATGCCCGGCAGGTCCTTTATTACGTGTCAAACCGGTAGTACAGTAATTATAGTACCTCAGTGGAACATCTTGAGGATAAGGAACAGTGTATCAACGAATTAGAGACACGTAACATTGTCATATCCGTGTAGAAATACTTCGTGTCAGTAAATCCGTTCCATTGTCAGCTAAACAGAGACTGGCGAACCTCAATGTCAGATCAATCTTGTTAGGTTGACACGCTGACAAGCCAATTAATTCCTTCACTGGCAACATATATCACTGTGCGTCTAGATATAATTATCTTCGTCATGTTGTAGATCCCCTGATGTTCTAATTTAGGTTTCAACTTGTAAGCTCTAAAAAAAATATAGAAATAAGGAAATGAAGTCACTGATTGCTCCTACCTATCGTATTTTCTACAGCCCACGAGCTGACTGATTCCATGGGAGAACAGAGAGGGTACAAATAGCATCACAGTATAAGCTCGCCTAAAGAACAGTCAAAAATGGGAAAGTAAAATACCATAACACTCGACAGTGATCTAAGTAAATAAGTACAAGACTTTTTTCTTTCTTCTTTTGACTCGCGGCATTAATATGTATGAGTACATCTTGCTGAGCATTTGTATCAACAGAAGCTCGGGATGACACTGAGAATGTTATAAAGTACAGGTACATAAAGGTGGTTTTTACTTCTTCTCGCTGTGGCTCAACATGATCGAGCAAAAAAAATGATCTCCAATTAATATCAGTAAGTGATAACCAAAGCTTTTTTACCAAGCTTAGATCAGAAATAACTAAGCTATTGCTGTATTACTTTTGACCGTTGTCACATTACCAGATAAGCGTAACCAAACACTTTTTCCTATCGATGGAGAGTTTCTGTCATAAAAGCTTATATAGAACTACGTGTGACATGTGGACCACTCTATCACCACCAGTTTCCAGTTATCCTTTGCCAGTGCCACACATCTCATCTGATTTTCAAATTAGACATAATCTTGATTACTTCTACCAGAGCAGCGGCAGCCTCATCAACAAGTAACACACAGAGAGCATCTAACTGACAGGTATAAAGCTGTATCTTTCCTCGAATAATTGGCATAAATAAATCCTCATCCACATAACCGATTAACTGTTAATGTTAGAATGTGTCACAGCGCTTTGACAGCTAAAGTGTTTAATTGGGTAGTTATCAACGACCAAATATTAAAATAAATACCGTACTGTATGTCTCTGTGGCTATGGATTTACCACTGAAGGAGGAGCAAGGTTGTGTGAAACAAATTAGTCATCTTTCTATCTCTCAATTTTCCTCACAAGTCTGTCAAGTTAATCTCACACCCTTTCCCTGCTTCATTCAGAAATATGGAGGCGGCCGCTAAAAGAGAATTATAAACAAAAATAATAATATGATATTTTCAATCCGAGGAGCACCTTAAAGGATACTATGTTGCCGATACAGTAGGTTCGGTATCTCAGAAGACCATGTCTGTCTAAATTATTGTCTCTTGTGATCATTCTCTCGAGCTACATCTTTAGACTAGGATTTCTATAGTGTGGTTCAGATTTCGTTTGCGAACATCAAATTAAAATATCTGTTACTTTCCTGTCTCCCAGTTAATTTAGAAATGTTATATCTCTAACAGTGCCGCGACCATGGTGACTAAGACATAACTTATCCACTTTCACTGTTGGCTTCGCGGGAGTGACAGTGACTTCACTCAGTTTTCTGCATCTCGCACCTTCCTAGACAGTAAAGGGGTAAAACAGCAGAATTTATTAGCACAGTCGCACAATTTTCGTTCCCAAAAACTTTTTAATTTAGGAAAAGAATAATGTGTTATGATGCCTTAAAATTGAGGACACATTTTTGCTTCATATTATCACACCTTGGTAACTGTAATGTATGTATCCAGAGAAGACATCAAATAATATGAAGGAGAGAGGTTGAGTGGCTACTGCAATTTTGATGTTACGTGTCACGGAGATATATGCCAGTCATCAGTAATAAAATATTTAGAGCAAGGGCTAGGAAACTGTGGCCTCCGGGGGTCTCAGGTCGGCCAGTGACCATATTTTGAGTCCAACTTTTTTTTCTATTTTAAGGGGAGACTCAAGATGGTATATAATTTATCAATATATACACTATATATTATAAAACTAAACCCACACATGGTTTGGGTCTCATAGCCGCAGCAGTACATTGGAATCATGTTTAAAAGTAGCAATCCTACCGATTAAATCTGCCACCGAAAATTCCTTATGATTTCGATTTACCACGCAGACCATCTCTTCGGTATGACAAGTGATTTTATTATTATGTAATAACTATACTATGACAACTAAGGTCTTTCAGCGGGTAAATAGATTAGAAATTACAATAATCGTCCCAATATAATAATTTATAAGAGATACAGTTCTCTCTACTACACTGTTTCACATATATTGGTGACTGACTTGTACTAGAAACATAAACTTACGCAACAACGTGTGTGTGTGTGTGTGTGTGTGTGTGTGTTTAAATTCGCTTGTACCCTTTTATATATTGATTTTATCCCTCTGCCTGCTGAAGGTAATATATATTCATGTTGTCTGTTTGTTCGGTGGATCTTTTGTGTGACTATTTGTGTGCACCCATCAGGAGAATGTTGAAATAATGTTTTCTCTACACTCAATGCTTCCTTTATAAGAACATAATACCCTCCAGCACAGAGCCGCCTCCGTATAGCTACCTGGTTCGCTCAACAACAAAGATTTCACGTATTCCTCAAGGCTATCTGTGTAATCCTTATTCCGATTTCTATTGGTAAGAATATCTTTAGTCTTCCCCTCTATTGAAAGGCACAAAAATTTCCCTCTCATATCTGAAAAGAGGATAATCTTTGTGATCTGCTATGCTTATGATTACCAACATTATAGACATATGGGATTTATTTAACAATATCTCTTATAAATTTTGAAAGCTTCCGTTGATATGCTATTGCTGGCCAGTTTACCAAACCCTTTGACGAATGATTAAAGTATATAAATCTCAGTATTTCGCCTTAGAGAGGTTTAACTACCAAATATCAAGGGCATTGTAGACACAAATGAATTTTATTTACAGCACTGATGGACACAAGAGAGATTTTGAGGGCTCTAAAGACTGGCCCGTAAGCATCAGTGACGGGTTCCTGGTTTGGACAGTAGGGTGCATAAAGAGACGGGGGAGTAGGGTCCATCACTGCTATTGTTGAAGGTTTAGCAGGATAACAATGAGGGAGACTATAACAATAGCTATGCTCTAGGGTGGTAGTTAATGTACAAATATGTACCGTTACTGTCCAAAATTCTATCGATCCTTGTCAATATCTGGTATATATACAGTATATATAATTGATTAATACCTTGTTCAATGTTGCTTTTTATTATTAATTACACTTGAATTAACAGCACAAAAAAGACAGATAAAAAAACCTATATAACTCTCAACTATAAGCCAGGTATTGACAGAAACCTATACATTTTAATACGAATTAGTATGTGTATATAGTATAATCCAGGGACAGTGTTCGGCCTTTTGGTACACAAGGAAACAGTGTGGCCGACATTGCACTCAACCACATCACTTTCCCCACCTGTAAAGTTGAGTAGCCATTTACACTTGGGTTCTCGTAAACAGTGACCCTTAACACAGGAGTTGAGAGGTAAGGTATATCCAGCAAATCAGTAAAATAAATAATGCCGTCTGTAGAGTTTAAAGAACATGTATGCGTATACTGCACAGGTGTTTATTTCTAGCCCTGTGAAATGTTCCTATAATTTTCTTCTTTCTTGATGAGTGCATCTCTGAATGAGCTTCCTCGTTTTGGTTTTTAAATTTCATAGACAAAACTCATCTCAAGGTCATAACATCATCGACAAATAAGACACAAAGGTCTCGTGGACAAATTTAATTTAGTCTGGGTAATGCTATGTTTAGACCGGGTCTTATCACGTGTGCGTGAGTGGCTGCAATCTACTGTACTTGATTTACATTTGTATGAAATTCGACCCCAGAAGTGCTAGGAAGGACCAGCGCTCTGTGAGTAGTCCGGGTGGAGCCTCACCAGCTGCTGCCCGCACTTATCCCCGGGTGAAATATTTGCCTTTCTGTTGGATAATGACACAAGCCTAACTGCTATCCTTAACTGAATAAACACTGGATATCGAACGAGTCTTAATGTGGCCCTAAGCTAGGTCACAGTCGGATCCTCTCTGGCCACATCGCGCTGGTTTGCTGAAATGTGTTAGGAGTGGAGTCAGCTGCTGGGGATACAGCCGCCTTAGCATCACGAACTGGGAATGACGCCAGGAATGGAGGGTGGATCCTCGGACTAGCCACTGGCCTCTACGAGGCTGAAAGTTGAAGGGGTAACTCAGAGGCTAACGGTGGTCATAAAGCACATCCTCTGTGTGTGTGTGTGTGTGTGTGTGTGTGTGTGTGTGTGTGTGTGTGTGTGTGTGTGTGTGTGTTTACCTTTATTGACAATTTGGATGACCTGTAAAGGTGAAAATTTATTGCCATATAGTGTAGGATATGCTCGTCCAGACTTGATACTTAAAGTATTGGGTAATAATTGAAACGTACTGGTGGCAATACCTGGTAAACAAATTAAATTTAATTAAGCTATAACAATAAAAAAATCAAGTTACCCTTATTTGGCAAAAATGCCTTTTAAAGTTTAATCGGCGATTATCCCTATTCAGCTTAACGCACGCGTGTACGCACGCACGCACACACACACACACACACACACACACACACACACACACACACACACACACACACACAATGGACAACATAAATTTAGTCATCTTATTTGTGTGATTTACAAAGTTGAAAGAAATACTAATTGTTCCAGCTACCATCTAGGGCACATGGAAGAATAGAGACACAAGTAATTCCTAACATTTTGTCATCACTCTACAACACACATAAGAGTATTGACCTGTGTTCACCTGGGGACACCTGTGGGAGTGATGACCTGCCAAAACGTCAGTGAATGTAATGACCTGCCGTCACCTCTATACCAGCTGGAGTGATGATCTAGTGACCTCCTGCCCTCTTATGACAAGGCGACACTCAGATCTACCGTCTCATTCCTCTGATTATCCTACTCCTTCCTTTGTTTCAACTCTACGTACTGAATAGAGACCATTAATCATTATGTTAGCAAACAGAATATATTCAGAGTAAAAACAACACTCGATATTACAACTCAATTCGCGGGTTCTTATGTTGAAATATTTAGTATATGAGAAAAATATAGGTTCAGAAAACCTATAGTCTACATCATCAGTTAAAGAAATGTGACGAGGTAAGGACACTAATACCATTAAAGAAAAAAAATTACGTACAAAATTTTAGAGATGCAGAATCACAGAGACAGAGGATGGCAGGGAATAGGAATACAAAAACATTACTTATTTGTGGAGGTTTTATTGGCTGTGGAGCGGCTCAACAAGGCTTGAGCGGCTCCCAGTCTGTCCCTTGGCAAAAGTCAGTGAGAATTTCGTGCTAAATATCCCATGAGATATTGCACTGGGTGTTTGTTCCACTCCTGAAAATTATTACATCAGTATTCTTCCTCGGTTAATGTTTGATTGTAATACTCTTTTATTTGTTGTAAAACCTTTAAAGTAATTAGATCAAATGAAATTAACTAGCTATATCAACACGGAATTTCTGTCACACTAGAAAGAAATAGCCAGTATGATGATGTACAGTACCTCGCTTTATAGGAATTTCAAAAGATCATAAACAGTTTGAGGGTTCGGAAGTATACAATGTGTGTGTGTGTGTGTGTGTGTGTGTGTGTGTGTGTGTGTGTGTGTGTGTGTGTGTGTGTGCAGTAATAATAATAACAGCAGCCAAAAACGCTGAAAATATACAACGAACAAAGAAAATAAAAGTTACATTTGAAGATAATGGCAGCGGGTCATTTAACATAACTTTTCAATACATAAAACAAAACATGGATATAATATACACATCAACTATATATATATATGGAAGTTTTCTCAGTACAGGTGCTGGTCTTGTAGCTGTTCTATCATCTGGTGTGTGGCGTCGGCAGGGCTATCAGACAGTATCACATGACCTCACATATACTGTACTTATGTGTGAAGGACAGCTCAGCCACTACCGCCGACTGGTCACAAAGTACACAGATTTCACACTTATCACACGGTCCTGGTAGGATTTCTCAGCTCATACGGTCCTGGTAGGATTTCTCAGCTCATACGGTCCTGGTAGGATTTCTCAGCTCACACAGGGTGGTAGAGGAAGTTCTAATATCTCATCTGATGTTTCCGCGAGTCTTCATTTCTCATTTGATGTTGCTGGGAGTCTTCACCATGGATGTGGAATATGGGATCTCGCTGTTGGTTCTAAGGTCAACATTAGCCGTGACGATTTACGATCATGTATTTCCAATGGACAACTTTTTTTTCATTCTCTTCGAGTTGAAACTATCACTCTTCTCACAGTAATGGATTCATCAACAATCATAGCTTCGCATTTTTAGCGGAGTAATGTTAGTTTATCCTGGTGGAAAGGAGGAGTTAAGGAAAGGGCAGTGTGTGTAAATATGTTACGTGTTTTTTTTTTGCGGAATCGGTTACTTTGCAAAATGATAGGCATGCATATTGGTAATTTTGCAAAATAACTTACAAACAGACACCCTAAACTAACCAAACCTCACGGATGAATAAGGTTAGGTTCGGTTAGGTTAGGTTAGGGTGGCTCGTGTAGCTTGATACACAGTTAAGTGGTCCTGTTCTTTATTTTAACTTTGGACTATGTGCTGTTCTAACCATAATGTTAGGTTAGTTTAGGTTGTCCGTTTGTAAGTTATTTTTCAAAATTACCAATATGCATGCCGATCATTTTGCAAAGTAACCGATTCCGCAAAAAAAAGTAACACACACACACACATATATATATATATATATATATATATATATATATATATATATATATATATATATATATATATATATATATATATATATATATATATATATATATATATATATATATATATATATATATTTAGAATAACATTCATATAGTGCTACTATAAGCAGCCCCTGTAAGGTCATGTGAAATGTGGGCGGTGTTGTCAACAGACTTTCTGAGTATCAATTGGGGATTAATAGCAATAACCATTTTGTTGCTGCCACGTGAATGTCGAGTGTTGAGTCAAAAGTTTTCAGGATACAATGGATATTGAAAGTCATATATATAAATATATATATATATATATATATATATATATATATATATATATATATATATATATATATATATATATATATATATATATATATATATATATATATATATATATTGTTACGACCGTGTCGTATTTTGCTATTATTTTTTATAACATGCTTCAATGTTGTTCCATATTATTCCTGTAATGATGTGTTATATTTACTATTATATATTCTAGTCACCTTAACCTGTGCTGTTAAGGTTTTAACTGTCATTATTTGTTCAAGCCCATCTTATTTCTTCATTTAGTATTGTAACAAGCATTCTTTGTTTCTCTATCGACCATCTGCATCGTTAAACGACCCATGTTTCATCTGCGTGTCGCACTGGCGGGAGCCGACCTTATATATACAGTAGTACCCACCAGCAGAGGGAGTTCAGTCCAGTCCTCCTGTCATTCAGTCCACGTTCTTTTGAGTGACACCCGTCACCTGTTACTTATACTTTATTTTATTTCTGTGTTGTTCCTGTCGCCACCAATGTGGTATATCCATGCGAGTACCTATTCATGTCTCTTGTGTGTCCATCAGTGCTTAGTTACATTTAAGTAATTCAGTGTTGTTTCACGATAGTTAATTTCAGTGTTAGTTATTTTATTTGTTTATGCAGTGTTAACGTAATCCAGTGCTTTATTTTTATTCTATATGTTTAAGCAGTTCTTTTGATGTTTCGATGTTTTAGTATCATTTATGTCTTAAAAGTTTCGATAGTGAATCAATTTGTTGTGACAGCCTACGAGGCTCTTTATTGTGTTAGTATTTAATTTAATTAAATTCTTAAAGGTTTACTTTATTTATTTTTATCCCCTTTTGATTTACTTCACTTTTTTTTTGGTTACGCCTAGAACCTGGATATTAAAGTAAATTAAGAAACAGGGTAACAATATATATTGATAAAATCACACATATGTAAGTACACTTACACGAAAAAAAAACGCAAGCTTGTGCGGAATGAGTTTATTTTTCAGGCTTAAGAAAATTAGTAATTATTTTCAGATCAATCCTTGGGGAGCCGGTGTTGTCCGATATATCGGGTGAACGATGGCGAATGTTACTTGTTTATGAAGAATATATTACATGTTTATGACGAGTATTACATGTTTATGACAAGTGTTACATGTTTATGACGAGTATTACATGTTTATGACAAGTGTTATATGTTTATGACGAGTATTACATGTTTATGACAAGTGTTACATGTTTATGACGAGTATTACATGTTTATGGCGTGTGTTACATGTTTATGACAAGTGTTACATGTTTATGACAAGTGTTACATGTTTAAGGTGAGTGTTACATATTTATGACAAGTGTTAAATGCTTATGGCTAGTGTTACATGTTCATAAGAATTGTCACATAATTATAGGGAGTGTCATATGATTATAAAATGTGTTGTGTGATTATAGTTTGTGTATCATATGATAATGAAGAGTATCATATTAACTTACTTACTGATACATGACCTCAAGAAACATATCAAATAAACGTTTTCTTGTTATGTTCACCGTCTTCCTTTACCATTCAGAGCGCCTGAGAGTAAGAGTCCGAGAAGAGGGATACCCAGTGGCTGTTCAGTATGTTTGCACGTTTCATTTTTTTTTCTTGTTTAACCCAGTAAAATGAAGTCTGGACCCATTAAACATCAAACTCTTTGGAAAAATTGGTTCTTTTTAATTTTGACGCCTATTTTGTTCATGGCTTAACATGGAGGAACCTACTACTGATACCTGTGTAATCTTTGTTTTATTCGATAGTAAACTTGGACTATTTTAAAATGAATTCTTACTCTCACGAAGCAGTTTGAAATTGAAGGAAGATGGAGGAGGTTAAGAACAATCCATCACAATTTTTGTATCATTCGTTTCTTTAGTAAGGGAGTGATCATTGAATTTGAATTACATAAGATGTATTTCACGATAAAGAATCACATAGAAAATTTGAAAGAATTGTGTCGTCATGGGAAATACGATGAAACTCCCACAAATGGCCTGTTACGCTGTGTTCCCCAAATTGGTTCGTGGATACAGAAGAACATTGATCTGAAGTGGAATATGAACAAACTCCACGAATCAGTTTTCCCCGATTGGTTGTGATTAAGTTTACAGAATCAAGAACGAAATTGGTATATTTTCCACTATGAACAGACTTCAATAAAGTCATTTGATTTCAATTTCTCCAAATTAGAAATGATTAATCTCACAGAATAAAAAAAAATGTTTAGAAGTGGTAAAATACTCTTTCATCAATTTCCACAATTTGTATAATTTGTTTCCTGTAAAATCAGTTCAGGTTCACTTATTAAATCCGTTATATGAAGTTATTCAGTATCAATCACTTTACTGGAGTGATACCTCTGGCGACTATCACTAACAGAATATGAGTGTAGGTGGCACATTGTTTCTCTGACCCCTATGTCACTGACAGTCATATTAGGACATGTTATTCAATGGAGTCTGGCGAAAATTAAAATTGTCGGATAGACAGCCACACTCCACTAGGTTATCTGACCTGGAAGCTTGTTGCGACGACATAGAATTGGGTTTGTCATGTAACGACAACGATAGTTATTTCATTTACCGCTGAACGTCTATGCTATATTATACAGTACTATATCTTTGTTGAGAAAAAAAGTAAATCATCATCTTTCATCTATCTTATTTGGTTGTACTTTTTTAACTTTACGAAAATGTAATATCTATCCATTTTTTTAAATCAAATTATGTTCTTATAACCCTGTACGTATTATTATATCCAAATAATGTGTTAAGTATTAATTCCACACATTAACAGCAAGTAGGATATAATAATGTCTAGATTACTTAGGTTAAATTTATTAACCCCAGATCATAGTGTAATATATCACAGAACACCATAACAACACGGAAACAAAAGAGATCGAATATTTAAAATTATTATACACAATATTGTGATAGTTCTGATACTGTTAGTTTTCAGTGTTTGTTATTGGGGAAACTCTGAAATATAGTGTAGTACCATAAACCACTGGGCACAAGTTATCATATAAACTCTCTCTCACCCTTCCATTACCAAACCTCATCCGGGCCCGTGTACCCTCAGGGGTTATTGTGGCGTTTTTCCCTCACTATAAAGATGCCCATCTGGCCAAAGTTACGTCAAAAAACCCGTCAAACTACCTCTAACTTTGGAACATTTGATGTAAATCTCTGTTGGGGAGAGGAGATGAGATCAATTTTTGTTGACGGTGATTCCGAAGGACTTTAAAGCAGTTCATTAGATTCTCAAGTCTTGGAATGAACGTATTTTGCTGTCTTCTCGAGCTGTCTGGGGTTGGTGGTAGTTTGTGTGTATGTTTGTTTGTGTGAGGTTGTGTTTTTCTGCCTGTCTCTGTGTATGTTTTAATTTGTATATGTGGAGAAGGAAACAAATAAATATTCAGTAAATGTATCTATCTGTGTATATAACTTGGTTTCTGTTAATGTGTGTGTTTATCTAAGTGTTCTTTAATTAGAAAATATTAACACATGTTGACCTTTCCAGAGGAGTTGATGTTGTGTACAAATGGGCAACCAATAACATGAATCATTTTCATAGATTTTAATATCATTATTGGTGTCAAACAGTATTATTTTATACAATATTATGTTCATTTTTATTCTTAGTTTTGTTTTAGTTATATATTCACTCGCTTCATTTTAGAACATTGGTTGATAGTATGAGACAGCGTAAACCTCCTGAAGGCTTTTGACGAATGCTGTTATTTTAAGAATTTTGTTTTTTTGCTGAATACATCGTTATAACTGTCCAAGTCGTCCTGTGTTTAAAGATGAAAGTTTCTTCGACAACGACAGTTTCTGAAGAACTCTCGTGATATTCTGGGTCATAATTCGGCCTGCAGGATATCACTATCTCCTTATAGTCCTCCTATACGTTCCCCTGTCCTAGTTAATCCTGCTCAGAAATCCATTTAGGTGTAATGGTGAAACACTTGACTACATGATAGTTCTTCAGCATTCTCCTCGACTCTCGACAATATATAGCATCAACTTTTGTGTCAAATTTAGTCCTAATTTATACCAGGTGAATGTTTTTTGTCCATAGAATTTGTCAGAATACCAACACAATATGATAGTTTATAATAAAAATAAATATTAGAATAAACTTATGCTAAGACGGTAACCTTTCTTCACTACTTGACCCCTTTAATACTTATCACATATTGCAAAGTGTTAAAGGCATTTATATCAGCGACTCAGCCTGTTTATATTCAGACAGGATTTGCGTGTTACCAGACTTAAATGAATCTCTAATACAGAATTAAATTTCCGGGAAAGTATTACTAATTAGTGGATGTATCGTGAGATTATTTTGCTAATTGTGTAAAGTTTAAACTTGGAAAGAAATTTGTTTAACTGGTACCATCAGCCTCGATTAACATGAAAATTCAATTTACCTCCAAGAGAATTTTTCTCTTTGTTCCAAATAGGCACCAAAGGTTTACAAAATAATAAAAACACATAAATAACATCAAGAAAAGACCAAAAAAGAGGAGCAAATGATATATGGTAGAGAAATATTGAAGGAGAAATAAGAGAATAAGGGAGAGAAAAGGGAAAGAGCTTCGGGTGACAGGACAGAGAAGAGTAGATGGAGATATAGGGAGAATATGAAGCAAGGCGTAAGGGAAGGATAGTGAACAGATAAGGGAGGAGAGGGGGATAAAGACAGGGGGGAGAGACAGGCAAAATATACTGATATACCTCCCTAATTACACCCATTGATTTTACACCACAGTTCAATTCCTCTGTTAATGTGTCCACCTCTACTGGATAATGGTTACATAAGTGATAAAAGAACTGATACTAACTGTACACCTGTGGTCTAATGGTAAGCATCCTCGTCTCGCAGGCGAGCGGACTGTTTACCCAGCAGTAAATGGGAACCTGTATATTAATCGTTTTGCGGATCGTATTCCGGGGTAATGGTTAGCCAGTGCAGTTGGCGAGTTGTCCAGTCTTCTCTGACTATTCCTTGACACTGGGTCATGCAACTCGTTAACTTAGAGTGTGGTTGTTGTGTTGGCGACAGCTTCTACACCTTAAACATATTCACGCCTTGGAGGCCCTTGGACCGGCCATCCTCGATTTCGAGGGGCTTCCATTATATTATTATTGTACACAAACAAAACCAAATGGCCATGTTTGTTTTTCTGTCCATATGAATATCACTATCATCTCAAAGGTAAGCATTAGTGTTTTGTGATAGTAAAGATGATGGTGATATAGTCAGCTCGTCATGAAACTCTAAAATGGTGAGAAATTAGTTTATCCTCCCTCTTTCTTCACTGTTCCTGGCACTCCAAGATTGCGACAAAGATCATCCACAGTGCTTATGTTTTGTGTTAAAATTCATGATATTGCAAAGTTGAGAAGAGACAGAGAATAATTATCCGTAGTGTTGAATTTCTATAAAAGTGTTTTATAACTGGAATAAAAAATAAAAGAAAAATTATCTCAGACAACAATTGAAATTCACAGAAAAGGATTAGAAACTTTACAAGAGAGATTAAGTTTATCCTCTCCTTTTCACTCGCTCTAAATGTTATTACGATGTGAAGAAAAAAAAAGTTCAGTATGTTTTCCTTACAACTTTCAATTAGTTCAAAAGTCAAAAGAAGAAACTTGAATATACTATTTACACCAAATAAAGTAAAAAAAATAATTCTTAAGTAATATAAAAAGTGAAACTATATTCAATATGTATTATTAAAGTTTGTGATAAAAAGTGCATTCCTTGGTAAAAAAAAATCACTTACAAGAATTAATAGATAAAAATGTTAATCTAAAACAAATGAAAATAAATAAATAAATAATAATTAAAACCACAACACATGACTAATTATAAAAAATACAGAAATAGTCTCAGAAGGAACATGGTTTTAGGAACAACTATTACAATTATATAAAAAAAATGCAAAATCACAATTAATCTACCAATTACCAACGGACACTATCCTATCGAACCTTTTGTTTAGCATAGATAGATAGATAGTGATCAATACTATAAACTAAGCCTACTTTATTCCTACAATCTCATATTATTTTTTTATAGCTGCCAATATGTACTGTACTGTATATATGAATCCTTCGAGCTATGAACATTATACTTTTTCCTATGATCAAAAGCATCAGCACTAAGGTACAGTGGCATGGAAAACATCATATGATAACAGGTACACGGACAGCGGATTAAAAAATATTCCGCTTTATTTGGAATCGTTGCTGATGAAATAGAGTCCTGGGGATTTATATTTATTAGCTAATGTAATACGCTGGCCAACCATGGGCTTAGTTGTTGCTTTAATGGATGAGTGTTATCACGATCCATCAATGAGAATTTATCAGTCTACTTTTTTTTTCTTTATCTCATCCACAAGAGTCATTGAGCACACAAGTACACACTTCTTCACGCCTCTACCACTTACATTGATTTACTTCACCGACACACATGTTTACACTCGTCTTCTCCATGATACATCTGAAGTCTGTACACATGTCTACAGTACGATACATGTCTACTCTATGACACATCTCTGTGCATAGATACACCTTGACACACCCTCACATATTTCATTTTCATCCTATTTTGTCTCATCTTGCACCTCTTCCAACACCCATCCACAGAGCTTCATCTTTCTTTCTGTTGCTCACTTTCTTATACAGCTTCTTGTGTGGCTTAGTCTGTTCAGAAGCATTATTCACGTTACCTACCTCTGGTAAATCCACCCTGTCCACATACACTAGTATAACACTAAAACCAACAACCACTGATTCAATATCTAATTATAAAATAACTCATGCATCAATCATTACCAGGGAATTATTATGGATGAACCCAATAAAACTCCTACATAATTATGATTATTTCAGTTGTTATTAAAAGTATCCAAATCATTATTTTTGTTTATTTTTTAATAAGGAATAGAGAGTTTTCCGAGAGTGACAACCACCGAGTGTCAGTGAGAGTGGGAGGTAAGGTGAGGGTTCACTTACGCTCATCTATGCCTGTATTGGTGTTAACTTTTTATATTCATTGTGGTTGTGATAATTTCCCTTTGAAATAATGTTGTATGAATTTTTTTATTTTTTTTTTGTGTGTTTTGTAACTATGCTGAACAAACTTCTTCCTCCTTGTTACTTACAGCGGGTCTTGATGTAAATTGTTGACTAAGACCTGTAATGAGAACAAACGTCAGGCTTGATCTTTTCGAAGCCGATTTTACACTACAATTATTAGATTTATTCTAATGGAAAGTAAAAACAAAAACACTTAAGGTGTATTGGAAGCGCAGCTGATCGTTAGAAATTTTATCCATTCTGATGGTATTAATGTTTATGCTATGATGAACATGTATATATATGTGTACTAAGAAAATCTCTAATTCTGGTAGAAACTAATATATATATATATATATATATATATATATATATATATATATATATATATATATATATATATATATATATATATATATATATGTATATATATCTTGATAAAATCACACGGGAAAATGGAAACAACGGAGTACCTTAGCTTTCGTCT
This sequence comes from Homarus americanus, assembly GCF_018991925.1. Taxonomy (NCBI): domain Eukaryota; kingdom Metazoa; phylum Arthropoda; class Malacostraca; order Decapoda; family Nephropidae; genus Homarus; species Homarus americanus. The sequence continues at coordinate 17,788,015 of NW_024713129.1, forward strand.
TTATTCAAGACATCTTCAGAGGCAACTGGATTACATGGACAGAGAGAGGCTTAAATATACAGGGTGACCTTAAAAACATGAGGTCAGGTCATAATGATGACATCCACTAATCCCCACACCAACACACACGTAGAGGAGCTTAAGAGAAGGGTGGTGACGTGACTAGCCAGGTCAGGTCAGAAAAAAGGGACCCACAAAATAACTATCATACATCTAGATCAAAGGTTTTCAAAGCATTTTTAACCTTGGGCCACTGACAAATAAATTTATGTAACATATTATCAGTTTTGAACTGACCATCACTAAGGTTTATTGATTTTAATTCCTTAATCAAACTAGCTTCAACCAGAAGTCTTTCTGTGACACAAGATGATTTGAATACTTCTAAGCTTTTTTCCCAAGCAATGGGGTGATTATTATTCCTAACATGAACGAACAAGGCACTGCTTTCAGATGCAGTTCTGATATTATATATATATATAATATATATATATATATATATATATATATATATATATATATATATATATATATATATATATATATATATATATATATATATATATATATACAGTATGTGTGTGTGTGTTACCGCCACAGTAGGATAAACTAAAAGGGAGAGAGAGAGAGAGAGAGAGTGTTGACAACCAGCTGTGCTGAGGTGTTAAGTGTGAAACAGATGGTCCTCGCCTCCGGCTGACTAGCTCCACTAGTCTCCAGCCGTCCAGTGAGCCATCAAGTCAGGGAGTTAATAAGTCCTACATTAGACCCGAAACACGTAAGTTTTATATGGCTTAACACCCTACTCTACTCAAATATATTGTATGTAGTCGTTAATAGTGAAGGAACGTACGATTGAATTAATTATCTCATATGTAACATATGTAATTTGTACTCTGCAGGCTTTGACCGAATAAAGAACAATCGAGTCCTACGTGCAAGGGTCTCATTATCCCACAGTCGCTCATTGGGCGGTTATAATGTGTGTGTGTGTAAGGTCTACAGTCTACTAGAGTTTTTAGTAAGAAAGCTGTTGATACTAAAACAACTGCCGAAATGTGTAACTCGGTTACACAATAATACGACAATTTAATGAAGTTCTGATGCTCTATGACGTAAATATCCTGAAATACTGAAAACTTAAAACTGCGTACACTAGAACCATTCTGGGGCAAAGGTTACTGGCGCCGCTGGACCCAATAGATCTTATAGACTCAGCTTTAAAGAATGATTAAGGGTGGACATAACAATGCTTTCGTCTATTCTGGTAACATATTGGCAACCTTTACATACAGGTGCTTGACATATAGCTATCGGGCTGTACATTCCTTTAGTGAAATATTGTTAAGCTCAAACCGTTGTGAACCTGACTGTACGTTTCTAATAGCATACTCGTATACCTGTATAGTATCAGTTGCTTTCACGTGTTGCCCCCACAAATGAAACGAGTCCAATACAATGTTGTGTTTTATGTGTCTTGAGCTTCAACAGACATTCTTCCCCCTAAGAACGCCAAGTCGATGTCCACAGCAATGCCCATAAGCGAGTAACTCCAACACCTGTATCGTTATTCTTCTATAGACCGCGACCAAAGTTACACGTAACCCTCAGACATCTAACTAAATATTGACCCTGGGAAAGTATAAATGGACTCTGCATGTATATATATATACTACCAATATTTAGTTTACAGAACTTTACACTCACTAATGTAGAACAGTATAATATAAAACAGCGCTGTTGTATACGAGTGAAAACACTTTTATAGCTGAAACTAATTACCAATATCAGTTTACCAATATAGGATTTGTGCCGCTAAGAAAAATCTATAATTAAATTAAAGTTTTTCAGGTTCCTCTAAAGGGAAGTTAATGTACGACGCAGGAAAAAGTGGAACTGTAAATTGAAACTTCGTAATGCTAATCAAGTTATCTATAAAATCAATTGAATGCAATATAGTCGTGAAAAATGTCACTCTTGTTAATTGTTTACACCTTAAACCATGTGTGTGTGTGTGTGTGTGTTTTAAATCTATCGTTTTTCCTTCAATTTAAAATTAAACACCATAAACCACTTTCTCTACTGTCACTGAAGCGGTCGTAACATACATTATTTCGAATGAAAGTTTTAATACAAATGAAATGAATTACAGCTCATAGTTCAAGCATTTACACATCTAATGCTCTCTAATTGACGCCGAGCTCTAACATAATTATTAATAACATCTGATTCTCTTTCCAATTTATCTTACTTTTGTGAATTTGAATTTGGTTTTATTTACTGTCTTTACACCAACGATAAAAAGCCAATATAACTTAGAATTTCATTGACAGTCATTTGCCACGGCTGTTATAAATGCCTTTAATTATAGCACCTAGATATTGTTTGTAGTTAATCATAGTTTTATCATGGTGTGTTACTTACCATAATATCACAGTTTACATCACTGCTATACTAACATACAGTGAAGTGAGTACTTTGAGTCTTCCCAACACAACTCGACATTTCTTCGTCTATTCTTTCAAATCCCGCGTTTGTGTTCCTTTGAAGTTCCTGTTTGATATACTCAATATCTACTACACTGGCGTCACCAGGTATAAACTACTACCCATATATTCATAGTTGAAGCTTCCCCTTTTCTAATAACCAATTCACAATGCCCGTATTTTTGTGTATAGTAGCCAATAAACACCTTATATTTACTCTATAAAATAAGGAACTATTGATATTCATCAACTTTGTTGTTTTTATTACAGTTCATTTCTTTTTCGAAAATGAAACTTTAATCTTACGCTAATATAAATCTAAAATACATCAAATTACTTATCAAAGTTAACTGTCAGTAGTGAAGGCCTCGTCAGGAGGGGATGGGGGTATGCAAGGTCGTCCCCATCCTCACACCGTCACCAATCCACACGTCCTTCCCTCGCCAATTAACAAGGTTATTAGACTACCAGTCAGTAAAAGTCTCAACTAGAAATAGATAGACAACTACAAGTTAGGACTCATTAGTGTATAAGCAGAGGTGCAGCGCGTGAGTAGATACAACTCTCTCTTTTTGTCTTTAATATGAGATATCTGAATGATACACGTGTCGCCTCAGTCATAACCATCTGAGATCAATAACCTCTTCTTCACCTCACCCCCCCCCCTGGTCGCAGTAGGAGTATACTCTAAACATATATATAAATAAGTGATTTGAAAATAGTATTCAGTCTTAAAGTTACTAATTCAATTTACTCGTTATGTAAAACAAAAAAAAAAAAGTAAAAAAAAATATGTCAACTAAACTTAATGATCGAAAAGAAAAATTTCAAGGACATTAAATTACAACACGTATGAAAAGAAAAATGGTAACTCCTTCACAGGGAAACAAAAATAGAACTGGAAATGGATTATACAAACAAGAGAAATATTAAGATAGTAAGAAGACTAAATTAATACTGTGAAGTCTGACACTACTTTGGGAAATAATTGGGAGCCTAGTGGCCACCACTGTGCTGGCAATCGTAGTCGCCTGCCTACCATCTCCTCTTGACTGTTGTAACATGGCATTCTACCTTGAGACACGTCCAGAGTATACGTAAGAAAAAAATATGAAATAAAAGCCAAATTTTCACGTCCGTATACAACCTGGATAAACAACGTTGTAATTATTTGAGTAATGGTGTTTGAAGACTTGAAAGGAATGCAGTAATTTATTCCTTCATATATATAGATACATTTTCCCGTCTCCAGTCGCATGGGACACAGGGATGCGATACAGACACCATACTGGTTCCTCCCACAAAAGCTGAATTTGGAGCTAAATCAAATAATTTATAAATTCATTGGATATCCAACCCTTCAAACAACCTAAGGCTCGAATATAACTTAAATACACCATCGGGTTACAATAGTTTTCATACCACATGTTTCTTCTGATGTTAACTGTGAGGCTCGTCACGGGAGATGTATGAGAAGTGCCCTTTTGGGTGAGAGCACATTACCAGAAATTAAAACGGGTTTCACAGGTTTCCCTTAAGATACTTTTCATAACACGCCTCTACTATGCTATATATGGTTCATTACTCTTATCCATGAGAACATAGATGCGTGGGTACAACTTTAATAAATTTAATTTAATCAGTTAAGCACAATTGATCATGATATCATTTCACTACTATTAGCCAAGAAAATTGGGTAATTCATCACCTGAAAATATTGAAGGTATAATTAAAGACGCTCTAAAGTACATAATCAATAAGTTTAACCCTTTAAGGACGATGATTTAACCTTTCAAGCACGATGATTTAACCCTTTGAGTACGGTGGTTTAACCCTTTAAGTGCGATGGTTTATCTCTTTGAGGACGATACTCAAACCTTTAACTTTTCAGTGCACAAATAGGGTTAACATGGCATATACTAAAACATAATTCAAAGTAATACTAAATATTGTATTGGAGGTTTTTCAATCCCTGAAACTATTTATAACTTTAGGTATATGTATTCCAAAACTGCTCCCTATTATAATGATGCCTTACAAGTGTAAAACTGACACGACGTGTTCTTTACTTATCTTGTACTGAAGTCTCGACCTGTAAAAACATAAATCAGTATTAGATAAAAGCATTTATTAAGCATGTTAAAACAAATCTTGTAAAAATAGTCTTTGGAGGATTAAAGTCTATTATTCACGTGTGCATATTTTGGCTTCAATGACTTTCACCCCAGAAAATTTCTAAAAATCTTACAAGCATTTTCCTACATGTATAAATCACAGAAATGTAAAATTATGCCTAAAATCCAGTAATAAGTAATGCAGCCGATGACTTAACATCCATCCCTAGGCTATAAAAAGGCTTTGAAGACCTGAAAATTTTAGAATAAACCAATAATTGTGCCTCACTGTTTCTACCACAGGATGTCAGATAAAGTATGCAACTTGAAGCATCCACAACTTTCCTAAAAATATATTTTTTTTAAGGGTAGCAGTTTACCCCCAGTCCCCCCCCCCCAACCTCTACATCCACTATTATACTACAGACTAACAGTCACGTATGCAAAGGGTACATGTGATACGTCTAGTGTAGTAGCACTAAGATAGTATCTTAGTGCTACTACACTAGACGTATCACATTACTCTGAGTGTAAAACACACATACATACATACATACATACATACATACATACATACATACATACATACATACATACACACACATTTTTAAACACACACACACACACACACACTAAGTGAAAGGTTAAACAACACCACCACCAACTACTACAACAACAACAACAACAACAACATAGGTATAAATCACTGAAAGACAAATAAGCAAAATACACTACAATATCCTCACTATCATGCATCAAATTCCACTATCCTCACTATCTTCACCACCCTATACTATCCTCACTTTTATCACTACTATACACTATCCTCACTACCCTACACTATTATCACTATCCTCACTATCCTCACTACCCTACACTATCATCACTATCCTCACTACTCTACAGTATCCTCACTACCCTACACTATCATCACTATCCTCACTACTCTACAGTATCCTCACTATGCTACACTACCCTACACTATCATCACTATCTCTACGATCCTCCAATACCTACACTTTCGTTTCTATCCTCACTATCCTCCACTACCCTACAGAATCATCACTATCTCCACGATTCTCCAATACCTGCACTCTCGTCACTATCCTCACTTCCATCCATCAAACTCCACTATCCTCACTATCATCCACTACCCTACGCTACCCTCACTATCCTCACTCTCCTCATTACCCTACATTATCCTCACTATCTCCACGATCCTCCAATACCTGCACTCTCGTCACTATCCTCACTACCATCCATCAAACTCCGCTATCCTCACTATCATCCACTGCCCTACGCTATCCTCACTATCCTCACTCTCCTCATAACCCCACACTATCCTCACTATCTTCACGATCCTTCACTACCTTCTACTACCCTACACAACTTTACTATCCTCCACTCTCCTTCACTATCCTACACTACCCTACACTATTCACTGCCCTCGCTATCATCCACTACCCTCCACTATCTTCACTATCCTTTTTACTATCCCCAGTATCCTCACTACTCTACACTCTCGTCACTAATCTCGCTATTATCCGCAACCCTCAACTATCCTCCACTAACTTCACTATCCTCACTACCCTTAACTACCCTACACTATCCTCCACAATCCTCCACTAATTTTACTACCCTACACTACCCTACACTACCCTCCACTATCCTTCACTAACTTCACTATCCTCACTACCCTCCACTACCCTACACTAACTTCACTATCCTACACTACCCTTCACTGCCCTACCTACCCTCACCACTACCCTACACTAACTTCACTATCCTACACTATCCCACACTATCCTACACTACCCTCCACTATCCTCCACTAACTTCACTATCCTCACCACTACACTACCCTCACCCCACACTAACTTCACTATCCCACACTATCCTACACCACCCTACACTACCCTCCACTATCCTACACTTCACTATCCTCACTCACCCTCCACTACCCTACACCCACATCCCCACCCACACTACCCTACACTAACTACTACACATCCTACACTCTACACTACCCTCCCTATCCTCCCTATCCCTACACTACCCCACTACTACACTACACTAACTTCACTATCCTGTCCTACCCTACACTACCCACACACCCCTACACTAGTCCCCACTACCCCACACTCCACTATCCTCCACTAACTCATCACCATCCTACACTACCACTACCCTACACACTCACTTCCTACACATCCACTATCTACACACCTACACTACTTCACTACCCTACACTACCTACACTACCCCACTACTACCCTACACTACTACACTAACTCACTATCCTACACCCTACTACCCTACACTACTCCACTACTATCCTACACTACCCTACACTAACTTCACTATCCTACACTACCCTACACTACCCTACACTACCCTACACTAACTTCACTATCCTACACTACCCTACACTAACTTCACTATCCTACACTACCCTACACTACCCTACACTACCCTCCACTACCCTACACTATACCATATCTCGTCGGCTCTTACTACAAATATTTATCTCCTTTTTGAAAGAATACCTTCATTTGCCCAATAATGTACTTTTTATCATTAAAGAATTATGACTCAAATCGCAAACATGAACTCCGAATTAGAAGTTACTTACCACAAACTTCGTGGCGAATTGGCTGAACATGGGATCAAGGAGCTGAGTGCAGAGTACGTGATAGAGGCCCGCGCCCATGGAGAGTTCGTGGGACAGGGAACCTTTGGGGAGTGTTACCTGATTAAAGGACCCACCGGTGAACTACTGTGTGTTAAGTTACTTAAAAAAAGGAATTTCTCCTGGAAAAAACTGTGGTCATGTATGATGGCTGAAGCCAAAAGTTAAATAGGAGTAAATAAGTTCGAAATCGACGGGTTAGCAAAATTAGTAGGCGTGTGTTTTTTCCCCCAACCAACATTGGTTCAGGTCTACTCCGGCGAGCCTCTCAGTAAACTGTTGGAGAATGGGAAGTTATCTGAGCTGGACGGGTTGGACATAATTAAGCAGCTTATAGAAATTGTTCAGAAACTTTCTGAAAAACGTATCGCTCACAACGACTTGAAATGCAATAATATCGTCATACAACGCACTCCCAATGGGCCAAAAGTTACACTAATTGATTTTGCATTAACTTCAAAATTTGGCATATTTTTCAATTGGGAAGGCAACTAATATAAACGTTTGTATGCGCGGGAACTATATGATCATATGCCCGTGAGTGAATTAACGCAAATATACCAACTCGGGAGAGTCATAAATAGAATACTCGAGTATGTTGGTACATTCAGTCAACGTCTGTACAACTGGGCACTGTCCGCCATGAAATCCCGGCCTGAAGACCGACTTCCCCTTCAGAAAGTTAAAGATATTTGTAGGCATGTGGATTTGAAAGTAAAAGATGAACGGGTTTGGCGGCCAACGGTAAAAATTGGCCAAAAACGCAAATGTGACTCTCATGTCTTCACAGAATCACACAAGTTCAGCAAAAGTGAAGTAATGTTTACAAAAGACAGAAGTTTGGTCGTAAAAGATGAACACACCTGGAGCAACGGCGCCTCTCCCACGCACAAGGTAATGAAGCGTTGTAAGAAGACACGAGTCACCTCCTCCAAGTGAACGGAAAAAAATATGGACGACACAAAACCTCAAGAAGCGGACAAAACTAAAATACCAAAACTCAGTGTGGCTTAGTGTGAGTGAGAATGCTAATCTTTCAATAAATTTAAACCTACATTTTTGGTGTTATTTTTTTCCTCAATTCAATCAGTTTCATGTTTTATATCAGTTACAGGTAAATTCATTATTCTCCCTATGGTAAACAGTATGTCAATATGTCTCTTTAACAGACTAATGCACACCTGTATCTGTATGTTCTCCAGACTTCCCGCCAACAACACCATCCCTTCAGCGTTCTCGAGGCAGCAGGAAGACTTGATCTCTTATCAGCCACACAAAAGTAGAAGAACTAGGTAACTCTTCTATACTTCACTGCTCTGGCTCGGGTAGTGGGAGAGCTGCCAGTTATCAGATGATGTTTGGCCGCAGCTGGCAGGAGAGCAGCGTGATAAGAGCGTCACCAGGGAGGCAGCCACCGTGGGTGTGTTATCTTAATACTGGCACGAGAACCTATCTCCTACTGGGGGCCTGGCATCTTGGATCTCCTCCTCTACAAATCTCCAAGGAAGTACTGACTCAAGGGCAACTCCAGGAACTTATGGGGCTTAACAACTAGAATTCTAAATCCTGTTGGCTTATGGTGAAGGGAAGTTGATCAGTAATGCAGGACTTTGCCAACATTGATCAGGACTCGGCTCCACTAATGCTTCTGCTTGTGTTTATTGACTTGTTGTTTTTTCATATCATAAATATGTTTGTTATTGCAAAAAAAAAATTGACTCCTGCTTACCCTGACCACGCTATATTCCCCCCGCCAACCAACCCCCTCCCCATTCCTCTCCCCTCTTTCCTCCTCCTCCTTCCTGGACAATTATCACCGCAAAGTGAATGCCGTGATGCACCGTTATATCTATCTATTGTTATCCCTGAGTCCACCGATATTTTTATTATTTATGTGTAAACTGTGTCCGCTTAGCAATCATCATTCACCCTAGCAACCACCATTCACCCTTGCAACAAGGACTACAATCACAGCTAAATGGCAATAATCAACAAATATTTCTATACGGTTGATATTTTAACTTTCAGGTTAATATATATGGAAATATTCCATAGTCACTGACGAGGGAAATATAGTTACTGTACTTTACTGTACTGTACTGTACTGTACTGTATTGTACTGTACTTTACTGTACTGTACTGTACTGTACTGTATTGTACTGTACTGTACTGTATTGCACTGTACTGTACTGTACTGTACTGTACTGTACTGTACTGTACTCTACTGTACTCTACTGTACTCTACTGTACTGTATTGCACTGTACTGTACTGTACTGTAGGTGTGGTCGCTGACACAGGCGGTTTAACGTCAGATATGCTTTGGTTGAGTTAATAAACATTAAAGTATTAAATATCTTGATAACCTTAAGCAAGATCCTGTGATCCTTCACCATGTACACGAATCTTGAGCACGAGTCATGTGCACGAGTCATGTGCATTGGTCATGAGCACGAGTCATGTGCACGAGTCGTGCGCGAGTCTTGAGCATGAGTCATGTGCACGAGTCATGTGCATGGGTCATGAGCACGAGCCATGTGCATGGGTCATGAGCACGAGTCATGTGCATGGGTCATGAGCACGAGTCATGTGCATGGGTCATGAGCACGAGTCATGTGCATGGGTCATGAGCACGGTTCATCTGCAAAAGCCATGGTTAGGTTCCTGGCGCTGTGTGTGACGTGAAGCATCAGGTGGCCATGACACACCTGTTAATGAACTGCAGTGATGCCAAAGTTACTGGCCGGCGTCTTTGGTGCCTCACTGAGAAGATTGTTATCTCCTCAGAGGCGCGGGAAAACCTCAGACAGCACATGTCACCTAACCTGCTCGAGCGTCAGGGAGCAGAGGACGTTGATCCTGTCAGAGCAAGTGTGTCCTACGAGGTTCGGGAGTAAAGTATCCCAGTTGTTTCTCGTCGGCTTAATGCATGGCTTCCCTTTGAGCCGGTATGTGTTGAGTCAGGCTGACCTCCCCAACCTGTCGATCAATGACAGACAGGACCAAGTTACCATGAGGGGAGAGAGTTGGTCCAGGCTGTGAGGGTACTGAACCATCCTGCATTGTTGCAGCGTTCCTCACCGAGCAAGATATATATTTTTTTCAATTCTTGGGGCATTTTTGCGAGTTAAATGGTTAGAAAAGTCTTAGTTTGAATCCCAACTGCGATTTTAGCAGTGAAATGGTTAAGGGTGTTAGTTTAACCTTTTAAAGAAGATGCTTAAACCTTTGAGGACAGTGGTTTAACACTTTGAGGACGTTGGTTTAACTCTTTGAGGTCGATGGTTTAGTCTTTCGTGGATGACGATTTACCCCTTCTGTCTTCAAAGATTTAATAAAATAAACTCTTCGGAAGGGTGATTTATCCAATAGAAATTCTAGTGCCGTGTGTAATGATATAGTAATGTAAGTTTAACCTCCTTATACCCACCTCTGCCTTCAGGAGCCAACGCACTTACCTCCCATCAGTTTATACGGAAATCTTGCGTAGTTATCTTTCGAAGAACAATGGAAGTATTTCTCGGCAGATGGTGAGCCAGAAGATGTCCAAAAATGCTTCTTGGATTTAAAGAGATGATAATAAATGTACTTTGTTCTGTGTGTGTGTGTGTGTGTGTGTGTGTGTGTGTGTGTGTGTGTGTGTGTGCCAACCGAGGAATGTGCTTGTATTTAGGGGTAAGAATGTGTGTTTCTGACTGTCTGTGTATGCAGTATATGTGTGTGTGTATGTGTCTATGAGAATCTGTGCCTGTATTTAGCCGTGTGTACTTCGCGAGGATAGTTGAAATAAATACACGAAATAAAGGCTGCCATGTATATTAGGTTCCACATCCTGTTTACTGGTGCTGGTGATGGCTGAGAGGGAGTGAGTGAGAGTATTATGGTGAGAACGACAAACAGAAAATTCAAAGGAAATTATACTGGTGTGAAACGACTCACAAAAATGCCTTAAAGAGAAGTGACATTTATAAAGTAAAATGACACCAGCGTGTGAAACCGTCTGGTACAGTAGCGCAATGACTCATTTACTCGTGGTGATCAAAATGCTGTAAAAATGTCGAGGTGAACAGTGATGCGCCTCAGTACATCCGCACCTCGTGCAACTTTGACAGCTGATTTAAATTATCATACATCTAGCAACTGGTGCTTGGTAATTAGAATCTTTTGCTCGGCGCTGAACCTGGGGTTATAAGCCTCTTATGCTGGCTTTGTAGAGGATCAGAAGCCTTATAGCAGTGTTCCCCAACATTTCATTTTCAAATTCATTCTGACTAATCAAATTATAATAAAATTAAACTCTGCCATGCGTAACAATGCACAAACACAAGATTTTTACTATAAACATATAAACGTTCCCTCATCAACGCCACACTGGCTACACTGCAGTTGCCGCTGCCAGTAATGATTTTTTCTTCACTTTTTTGTTAATAATTGAGCTGAAATCGCTTTTGACATATATCTGTAGGACAATGATATTGAAAACTGTGCCGGTATATTGCTGATTTTAATACAGGAGTTAGATCAAAGTAACCATAAGCGTTTGGCGATGTCGATGTAGATTAGTTTTTTCTGATACAATGTTTACATCATTGTCATACTGGGAAAGCGAGAGCCAGCAGTGAATACTTAGTGGTGACTCTGGAGGCTCCAGCTGCCGGATATATATATATATATATATATATATATATATATATATATATATATACACGGCGTCCCCGCCGTAGGACCCTCTGTAAGCAGACTTTCGGGTCCTACAGACCACGAAGAGGAAGGCCATTCAAGACCTCGACTAGAGAAAAAGGCTCCGAGAGAACCATAGTACATGGCACACCGCAAAGAAATGACTTGTGCTCAATACACAGGACTACTGACCAACACATCCTGGCAACAAGGTCTGCCTTTATTGTACGAGATGATTGCAGTCGAGAGAACATCCAGTGGTTGCTATGTCATACAAACTGAAATGGCGAGTGTCCAGAGATCGTTGCAACATTAACAGCTCACGGTTATTTGCACTGACTTAAGCTGCACCACTGAGGCTTTACTGATCATGCAATCACCTGACAATATCCACTTTCCTGCTGCTGTCCGATCAATAGTGACGCCAAGGACGCCAAATGAATGTTAAGCGGATTCCAAGTAGAGTTGGAATACTAAAAAACACTTGATCATACAGAGACTGCAGCTGCCATCAAGAGGTGACGGTTCAGATGAAAAAATAACTAAGTCTAGAAACAGGCTAAAAAAATCAGCTCTATCGATAGCAGTGAAACTAACTCTCTCATTTCTACCCAACAGTCAGTTGTTGGTAATACAAGGCGACTAAATGCGAACCTCCCACACAGAGCGCAGGCAGATATAGGAAGGATGCTGACGTCTTTCGCTGCCTGCGTATTGAATAACCCTTCTGCTGAGAGATGAGGCTTGAATTTCCTGAGCAAGAACAAGACTTTCAACACTGTGGCTGAACTGCTGAGCAAACATTGAGACATTTTCTCGTCGACCGCCCTATAATTTGAGATCTGAGAATAGTGGTTTCAACGCTTACCCACAGCAGCTGAGAGAATTGTTAAAAATAAGTTATATATTACATCCAACAACGGGAAAGATGATATATATATATATATATATATATATATATATATATATATATATATATATATATATATATATATATATATATATATATATATATACATATAAATATGATTAATTTCCTATTACCGACAATTTACTCTACACGTATACCCTGTGATGTTATCTTGAGATTTAGTCAAACCCATCCTCTAAGTCACCCAACCTTCATTCAGTACACATGTCACAAACACGTACAGAATATCACCCCCGGAAATGCGAGAGATAGATGGATAGAAGGAGAAAAGGAGAGGAGGAGAAAGACAGGTAAAATGAGAAGATGAAAGAAAGAGAATAAGAAAGGAAGAGAGACAGAAGATAAAAAGAGAAAGACAGAATGAGGAGAACTAGAGATAGTGCACGAGAAGGAGAAAGGGAGAGATAGAGAAGGACGAAGACCGAGAGAGAAAAAACCGAGAGAAAGAGCAAAAGGCACCAGCATTACCTTGAACTATGGCGACAATTTCCGGAAAGTTCTGACCTCATGGTGGAAGTTTCAGAGATACTGGATGTTGTACTGCTATACCACAACCAACTTCCCTACCTTCCGTCCACACGAGAATTTACACGAATATCAACCAAGGCCTCACCTCACACTAGGCAACCCCACCCAAAAAAATAAATAATAATATCCTAAACGCAAGAGATATTTTATTTTATTTTAGCAGAATTATTCAAACCAAAAAATATATATATATATAATAATATGTACTGGGATATATATTTTCAGAGGTACTATAGTATTTTTAAACTAAGTGATCTGATTTTATTACTAGTAGATTGACACGATATCAAAGGCTTTGTATAAAAATGAAAAATGTGGAATATATTCGTTTTTTTTCCTTATAGTCAGAGTGTAAGATAAACCCTCAATTGATTCCCAGCTTCTAATACAATACTTACTCCCGCCATGCTCCTGCCCTAATGATTATAGCATATTATTCTTCTCTTACATCCAAATACTGTAGAACCACCAGTCCACCACCAGCAGTAGAACCACCAGTCCACCACCAGCAGTAGAACACCGTCTCTTCGTGATCAGCAGAATATCCTCCCTTGCACCTCCCTTCACTGAAATTAGATTATCCAACCTTTTGCCTCCTCCCTCTACTGCAGTGCAAGACTCCGCCTCCGCCCCCTTGCAACAGACCTTCCAACACCTACACCTTGGAGCTACAGGAACAATTTCGACGCCTTCCTTCTTTAACTATAATATGAAATTTTCCCTCCAATAATTTTCTCTTTGAGTTCATATTACAGATCATTGTGCTGACCCAAGGCCTGTCAGGGCATACGGTGATTATTATATGCTTGGAAAGTTAACAGGCAAACTCCACTAAATATCTAGTATTCCCACATGTCCAGTCCATGCTATCATGAAAGTATTTTACCTTTTTAAATCTCATCTATATTTCAATTCGCGGCTGTGTTGGTAAAATGAATTCATCAAATGGGCTGACCGAGCTTAACAGCTATCCAATCAGCGGCCGATTTGAATAGTGCCGATCGAGTGAAAGCAACTACTGAACTGAGAGCATTTTCAAGTCACGTGGGTATATTACGTCCGTGTTGGTAACCCCGACACTGCCTCCTTTATTTCATTGTTCCCATAAACTCACCTCTGGATACATCGTTTTTAATCTGGTAGAAATATTTTATTATTATGAAAAATAAGGGCTGGTAAAAATCATAAACTGTTGATGCCATCGTCAACTAATATAATTTAATTTTCCTCTATTATCAAAATAATGCAATGTTTTATAATAATTTTTGAAATTTTAATGAAATAATGTTTACGAGACTGACTTACACTGTGAATATTACATTCCTAAAATATGTTGACAACATTTTATGAGGGAAACAATATATATTCAAGGTTCTGGGGTAACTCGTAAAAGATAAATTAAATAGGGCTGTGGAGAGACGTATGTGACAGCACAATTTAGGAATGTTGTATGTACTCACAACTCATTAGATATTAAAACCTACGAATAAGTATAGAGAATTAAAGATAAATAGTGTTGTGATGCCCGAGAGGGTAAGCGACCAACACCAATCCCTCTCCTGCGTCTTTCCTACCTTAGCTTCTCACTTAAGCCTAAACTTAAGATTTTTGTTTGTGAATTCCACCAACGCACTGAGATTTATATTCACCATCCAACACTCTATTAAATAATACTTCAGTACAAAAGATTTAAGGCCCAGACACCTACAATCATCAGTAGTTTATATGATTACGTGTGGTTGCTGTAGGGTGGTATAAATTGGTAAACAAAAAGTCACTGAAAGACATGCATCCACGAATACTTAAATCGTTGTTTGCACACGTTAATTAATCACCAAGGGTCTCTCACCGCTATCCGTAACCACGCCCACCAACATGAACACCCGTTCTTACACGCGGACTACAGTTCTCGGTAAGACCAACAACGAGATTTACTCACCCATCATGGAAGCTCTCTCAGTATATATTAAAACCTACTATCATTGATATATATCCTCGCGTGAACTGTTGTGTTTCTCATATTAAGGTTTGTTTACCCCCATCGCTATTCTTGAGTACATCTGGGTGTTTATCTTACAACTTGAACGCACTCACTTTGTGTTTACTGGCTATTTTAGCTTTATGTCAATAAGTTATCTCTTGCTCTCTTTTGTCATCCCGACATTGTATTTGGTGAAGTATTCTTTGCGTTATAACAATGTTTAATCCTTTATTATATTCCTATTAATACACTGTACTGTAACCGTAGAACTTTGTCCCTTTACGCCTTACTGAGGAGGTAATAAGTTAAGAAGTGATGTTTCTAAACGTTACTTGATTGTATTAAACCTCTCAACCCTAAATAAAGAAGTAAGGATTCCTCCACCTGGATTTTCTGCAGGGTCGTAGTATAGTAAAAGAAAAAAGTAAAATGTTAAATAAAAGTTGAGTAAAAGAAATTGTCAATTTTTTTAGCATCAAATTTCGTCCGAGTAATTGAAGACGGGAGCAGCGGAGGCAGCCTTGATTGCTACCAGACACCAGACTCCTCTGACCTCTCTTGGTGCTCTCACAGCTCCTTCAACCTTTGTTGTTCATTCCCAAAATATTTGACGTACCTAAAGGTTACAACCTTCGTTACACTTCTGAGGTCCATGCACATCTCCATGCTTGCACTGTGCAAGAAAATTAACCTTTCCGGTTGGTCTATGGATTTATAAATAAGAGCCTTAGTGTCTTAGAGGAACATACAGGGTAAGTAGATTAGGCGTCCAGTTGTCAGTAAGACTTGCCCAGTCTGTTTTCTCCAATTTTGATGAAACTCAAAACAAAAATAAATCCTTAAGTTTCGTTCAACCAGTTTATAAACAGTAAGAAATCTTTCTATTCTTTTCAGTCTAAAAACAATAGGAAATTTTTCAATTTTATTCAAACAGTCTAGAAATAACAGAAAACCATTCAGTCTTATTCAAGCTAAGGAGTACAGTGAATATTTCAATATTATTCAACAAGGGTATCATATAGCCCATGCTGCTCATTTTTTTCCCTAGGCAAACTTCGTGAGGGGAAACACGTAGCGTGGCCAAAGTTTCTCCCTGTTTGAAAATTCCCCAGGAAATGAAATATGATGTTTGAAGTTTGCGGATTTTAAAGTTTGTGTTGCTACCTTTTGGGGGAACATTTTCTTCTGCGGCCAAGTGGTTGTTCAATGGTAGAGTAATATGTGTTACGTGGTGCAGGTGCTGTTACCAGGTGTTTTATTATTATTATTATTATTATTATACTATTAATTACTATTATATTATATTAATCTTGTTAATATATTTGTTGTTACTATTATTATTATTATTATTATTATTATTATTATTATTATTATACTATTAATTACTATTATATTATATTAATCTTGTTAATATATTTGTTGTTACTATTATTATTATTATTATTACAAAAGTAGTAGTGGTAGTAGTAGTAGTAGTAGTAGTAGTAGTATTAGTAGTAGTAGTATTAGCAGTAGTAGTAGTAGGAATTAGTGCTCAGACAAGTTTTATTCGTAATATGAGAATAACGACATAAGCAACAGCACGAACAATGTTGTTATTTCATGAAGTAGTTACAGCATTAACTTTATTTATTCAGTAAAAAAATGAGGTCACCTTTGTGTGTCATAAGATATTCAAGATGGTATGCACTGTGTAAAAAGAATCTTGTTTGAAAGAGTGCAACTTATAATAACACGTAGTTGGTGCAAAATACATAGTTACGACCAACCTACTTTATCCACAATTTACTTACATTTCAACAATTTAGATTTTTCTCTTAATTTTATCTTTTCTTGTTTTATTAGGCTCTACTTATATGGCGCCTCAGTTTTAATGGGTCTTAAACCTATTGGGACTAAATCTTAAATGGGGCGGGAAGAACTAAATAATGAACTATACTGCAAAATTACGTAAATATACCGAGATATCCATGAACACGAACCTTTATATTAATGGTAATAATATATTTCATTGATTGTACACTGGTGATAGATGAGTGTCAGAACTACCAAAGAGACAGACAGGATGGAATGCAGCAACTTCACTTAATCAATATACAACAAAACACTCGCCTAATATACAGGTTTGTTTCTAACCCTAAATTCAACCGCCATTATGACACAATTTACGACCGCAATGAATGATTTGATTGCGTAAATGCTCTCCAATCATAGTACCACACTACCACAGCCCAGTCGTTGTTGACCTGTGTACTATACCTGGGTCACTGTGTCACCACCCATGTAAGTCGTGTGTTCGGCTCGGAGTGTGAAAGTTGTATATATTTTAATTTAATCTCTTTAGGATTTTCTTTCCCTACTAATAGATAAACCAATACAATAAATAACCATTGAGAGAAATAATAAAACCAAATCGGAAAAAAAAAGGTTGAATCTTTACGAGCCAAAAGATATTTAAAGCCACATTCAATATAAATCAAACCTTTCGTCCAGGATGTGTGAAGATGTTGGTTCCGACCCTGACCAGTGACCGTGATCCTCGGTCCAGGATGTAGAGATGTTGTGGGGCTTCTAAAATAATACATGAAAATTCACGTTCAGCTGTAGTATGACTGATCGTGTGTCTAAAAGGGGGTTTGAAGGCAGTGCCGGCCATAACTCATCATTACGTGCAGACAAATGATTGAGGATACAATGTGCTACATCCACACTATCCCAAATGGGATCCACTTTCATCTCCACCACTTTATGAAGGTTTTTCCTAGATTCATATTTTTTTGTAGTACTATTAGGACAAATACATCCCCTGCGCAAAGGCTTTACTTTTTCTACGCGTGTTTTTCTTCGCGATACTTTGTTTTGTTAACTCTCTTCTATTTCTAAATTAAAGTGATTCAGCATAAAACAAATAAAATGCAGAAAAACCGAAAGAGTATTTTCAATCTGCAGCCGCCCCACTGAGCACTGGATGAACCACTCAACTGACTGAACGAACAACTCATTGCATATTCATGGAAGGCATATTGCCGCTGATACCGTGCAAATTTTTCATCGAAACCTTGGAAATATTGATAGATGCTGAGGTAAATAAGTTAGGCCAGTAAAGGTATATCCTGGACGAGGCTCTCAAAAACACTCTGACTTTACTTACTCTTATACATTATATTGATGAACAGTGAATATGTTTCTTCTCGCATGATGCTAAAATTTCCTTAGAAGTTGTTTTACACTGTTGCAGCAATTACTTGCAAGAGGAGCCTGTCACTGTAAAAACATTGTTGGTTCAGTGACTATATACTGTGTGTGTGTGTGTGTGTGTGTGTGTGTGTGTTCGCATGATATACAACAGTGACATATATTAACATAAGTTGATAGTCTTATCGAGTTGAGCATATTTATTTTGAGTTACTGTACATATCCTTAAAGATGTTGACAGGTGTTTATATAACTCTACTGATAAACTGTGTTCGAATACAGGGAATCAATGTGGCGAGAAACTGGGTGGTATTCTAGAAGTGTAATAAAAAATGAACAAGCCTGGGAGCATTCACAATATCGGGATTGTCGATGTTGTAAAAAAAAATAATGTTTTTCCAATACTCAATGGCCTCCTCTCTGCTGAGTGCAACGATACGGAATAGGTTTACGTAACCTTTATTTTACATACCGTTAATTAAAGTTGACATTATAATGCATTACTGTGCTTTAGCAGCTCCCTACCCACTAATTACACTGGTCATTCAACATTAAAGAGGCATGAGAGATAGAACCGTTATATTACAATAAAGTGACATATTGGGTCACATCTGCGAGTCAGTGTAACAACAACGTCTGAGTATATTATAAAACATAAAATATCATCCACGTTAAGTAGTCGTCAGTGTCACACGTTAACATAGAGGTGGAGGGTGTCTGTACCTTTTCCACAAGGTGACTAGGGAACAAACATCAAAAATATTGTGGCGGCCTCGAGAGCTTTGGGTGTAGTGATCAAAAGCCACTCAGCGTTACCTTAACGTTCTCCACAGATTTATGCGCATGTATTATGGTTCTGGCACTCATACATCCCAACCCAACCCAACCCAACCCACCTACCCCCATAAGAGCACGAAATTGAATTTCTCGTTTTATGGAGCAACGTCGATGTAAGCTTCCAGATTTCTCTTTGTGTCATCCTTTTCGTCGTTTATGTTGCATAAGTTAAGTGGCAATATTCGACATAATGTATCCTGGGAGCTTTCAGTTGCCCTCATAGTCATTTTTCAGGTAAGGTTTTATATTTTAGTTTGTGTTAATGTGGTGCTTAAACGTCAATAAGTGTGTGTGTGTGTGTGTGTGTGTGTAAATCACACTCAAAATTATATACACCGACTCAGCAATATATTTTATGTACAACGAAAATTTTATGAAACTAGAAGAAATATGCAAATCCTTAAGACTACATAAAATCCTCTTGCCTGACCAACCAAAGTTAAGACTTTAGTGCCAAAGTCTTTCTTCTGCCAACCTATTCCCAAAACTTTGATTGTGTATCACAGGGCGAACCTTCAAGATTTTAGCTGAGCACTGCGACATGGTGAGTCCCACTGTGAAGTTGAATATTGTCGGACGAAACTCCATTTACTGCTGGCTGAGATTTTATAAACAAAAAGACATTCATCACCACCCCCCCCCCCAAAAAAAATGCTTTCTAATGCCACGGAAGAAAGTTATCAGGACGGAGGTGTGTGTCACTCTTGGGTCCATTGTGTTAAGTTTGTAACCTCCGGAAACGTAATATAAAAACATTTAGCATCAAATTTATTAGAAATAGCCCGCTAACCCATTCAACTAACAACCCACCCACCAACGATTCCACCCAAACACCTGCCAACCCATTCACCAATTAACCTATCCACTACAACCCACTCACCTACTAAACCACCAATTTACCAACTAAACCACCCACTCACCCACTTCAACCCAGTCACTAACTAGCCCCCCCACTCACCTACTAACCTGCCCACTCACCCACTACAACCCACTCACCAACTAAGCCACCCACTCACCCACTACAACCTCCAGCTCACCAATAGCAGGCCAACTCCCACAGGTTTTACTGTGAGTTCACCCGAGTGTGAATTCTTATCCATTCACCGAATTCCAAAAAATTCCCAAAGGAACCTCTGCGATATTTTCATCGTACGTGCATGAGGTATGCAATTAATTCTGACCACAATAGAAGCGAATAAACTCTTTTACCTGGGGTTATAAAGCGTTATATATATATATATATATATATATATATATATATATATATATATATATATATATATATATATATATATATATATATATATATATATATATATATATATATGTTTATACTTTTCATCAAATGTTATGTATTTTTTTCTGAATATCGGACAGAAGAAATAAATCCATCGAATCGACAGTAGAGGAGCAATTTATTCATTTATTCATTTAATTTTTAGCCGTGACAAAATGGAAAAAAATTGGTGTATGAAGCTGCGATATATGTTTGTTTGTTTGTTTATACTAGGTAAAGTGATTAGGGAGACTTATAGTGTATAGGTAAACGAGGTAAAGCGAGGTGAGGATAGCAAGTGTACGGCTGTGGGACACACACACACACACACTATATATATATATATATATATATATATATATATATATATATATATATATATATATATATATATATATATATATATATATATATATATATATATATATATATATATATATATATATATATATGTATATATGTATACACACACCAGAGAGCTCCTAGTCCAGACAACATGTAGCACAGCATCACACACAACTCTGGTAGTAGAGCATCATATCGTTCACCACACATCGCCATATAATACCGGCAGTAACCAAGCTGCACTAACGACTCCCGGAATACTCGATGCAAAAGCCTGATGAGTCGAAAAATTTATGCAAAACCAATTCATAGAGGAGCATCTGATGCCCTGTTTTGCATGAAATTGCCCTAAACTGTTTCACGGTGTATTGTGATAATTTTCTCTTCATTCTGTACTTACTTTCAAATTCATTATTTTGCAATTGCATTAAGCCAGTTGGAAAACAGTAGAGGGAATATTTTGCAGAGTTACATATCGTTTAGCTCACTGAATTCGCACGTATCCAAAAGTTTCATCTGTATCAAATACTCACTTGTCAATATTAGGTGTCAAATAATCAATTAAATAAGACAATACCTGAAACAATCTAGCAAAATAATTATAAATCATTAAGTAAATGTGGGTCTCAGTACTCACATGAAGAATGCCACCGAAATTTTATCGACCTGAAGTTTAACTATCCCAAGACAAAAAAATAAATATTCACAATTTGGTCATTAAAGAAGTATGGTTACAAAAATTACAAAATAATTCACCTTCACTCATCACTGTGAATGATGGATCCTGCCTAAACCACTGCTTGTATAATAGGAAGAGTTGGAGCAGCAGCCTCTCTTGCCTGGACTATTGTCATGTAGTCTATTACTGGTTTGGTGTAGTGTGGTGTTACCCGGGGGGTGGGGGGAATCTTCAGGTGGCAGTGGACCTCAGAAGTCACCTGGAAATAGATTGACTCCTCAGCATACCTCACCTGAAGTTTAAGCACCCTGACGCTACCTGAGTGCAAACCTTACATTGCTTAATAAAATTCTTCTGAATCGTAAAAAATAAAAAATAAAATTACGGGTCACCATAAAAGTTCCCGTCCGAGGTTTTAGTTACCAAAGTGATATTACACACGTGAATGATAACTTATAATTATCAATGTAGCTTGTGAGGGATAGTAAAGATCCTTGTATTGATTTTAGTTATAGAGTAAGAGTGATCTCTGGCTAAGGAAATTAAGGTAATTTCATCTAGTTTTCAGAAATATAAACTTGCATTAAACTTTTTATTTCCTAATTTTATTATTATATGAATATATATCTTATTTTTAATCACACCGAGTGCAAAGGTAACGCTTTCGTGTTTGTTTAATTGCGTATTTTTGCCTTTTCTCACAGTTAGGTGGAGGCAAGAAAAACGAGTGGGTACAGCAGTTGCCTCTAGTGACTCGCTCTTAAGGCCCCTGATTTACACCATTGTCACCACCAGTTCACCCAACTGTGAGTACTTAATTTTACAGTTGGGATAGTGAAGACGATTGAGTGCAATGCACCCCACACTGCCTCTTTGTAGACTGAAGAAAAAGGCATAGTGTATCTCCACTGTGTATCCCCACTTTACCCTGCTAATTATGACACAGACTACTTTCTAAATCAATAATATTATTCCCCACGTAGTAGAGACTAAATTCAATCTTAGATACAGATAAATTATATTAACATTTACTCCTGTGTACGAATGACCTATTTTTTTCTTCTTATTTGACTGAATGACGCCAGGATGTAATGATCGGCACACGGCAAAAGCTCACTCATATAAAAGTGTACACGATTTTTGACAGGTAGAGAGATCAAAGGTTTTACATCATTAAATGCTATCTTGAAACTCACAACAGTAAGGACAAAACATTTGATAGGAATTATTCAGAGATTTTTGTGTGGACACTGCAGCAGAAACTCTTCTTTTGGACAATGAATTTAATAATAACTAAAAATTCGAATTCATCTTGAAATGGGTGAAGGGTAATCTTGATGTCTAGGTTAATTCATTAATGTAGTTGTCAAATCCTAATTCTTCTTTTATTTCTTACCGTAAAAATATTTCCCCATCAAATAAGTATCCAATTTACCTTGAATACATACAGTACACAAAACGTAGCAAAAACTGTTATTCCAAGCTTTTTTTTTTCCCCGGGGATCTCCTGTGTATAAAAAAAACAAGTATTTCATTTATCTAAGTAAAGAGTCAACAAAAGCGTGAGTGCCGCCTATGACAGCCAACAAAAACATTTCCTCTGGCCACGAAGGTTCTCAACAAAGGCTGGGCGAGAGGGCTGGCTTGTCCTCGTCCCCCAACCCCACCTTCTCCCCCACCAAGCCACTACCACTTCTCATTGTCTGATATTGGTCCTTGCTCACTCTCACTCTCCGATTCACTTCCTGGTTGGAAAGACCTAAGCTGCAGGATTTACATAAATGGATTATCTTTACTGAGAGCTGCTGGGACTACCGAGAGACCTGGAGTGAAAATCCTGCCCAGACCAGCCAATCCTCGAGTACAGGTCCTGCCCAAAAGCCCAAACTTAGAGTGCCTGTCCTCCCACTGGCATCCAACCCCACAGAATATAAATGAAAAGCTTGCCCATCCTAGTCATTCCTCGAATGTACCTACGTCCTGCTCAAATCATCCGACCCAAGAGTACATGTCCTACCCACTGGTACTCGTTTATAAGGGAACATATTATACACATGACCCGGGGCAGTAATTTTTTATGCGGCCGCCGGATTTTTATTGAAATTTATAGAATGAAGTGAAAACTAGTTGGAACGTGCAGCAGGGGTGAATAGAATCATGTCAGACACGTACAGTACATCAAGTATTGGGGTAAAACAACGAGTATCAATTAAAACCAAAAATATAGTAAAAAACAATAACAAGGACAATAATATTAACAACAAAATAAAAACCAAACAAAAACAAGATAAAAACAAAACAAAAAACGATTTAAAAACAAACATATATAGCTACAACAAAAACAACAACAACATGAAAACCAAACAAATATGAATACAACAACAATAACCAAAAAAACAACAACAACAACAACCATTTAAAAATCAATAACTACAATAATATCAGAAACAACATCAACTAAAAAACAAAAAAAAACATACACTACTAATAACAGACCCATGACAACCAAACAACAACAATAACTAAAACAACAGTGACAACAACACCAGAACAGCTAAACAACAACCAAACCCAAACAGCCATAGCAGCACTTTGAAAGCCAATCAATCGTGACGACATTACCACCACCACCACAACAACAACAACAACATATAACAGGTGTAATAACATTTAATTGATGAAAATCCAATCCAATGAGATATTATTTATAAAGAAATTAATATAAGAGCCTTAAGCCTAATTATTTACAAAAGTATTGACACATTCTCAAACAACAACAAAGGAATGACTGGAGAAATGAATAATAGTGGTGTTCGGTGACTAAACACTGTAACGGGAAAAAGCTCAAAATACTCACAGCTAATTTTACAATGACCATACCATGTAAATACTACTTATAATCACGAACGATATATGTGCTACTTCACAACTCACATTAATTGTATGATGGTGAAGCACTACACATTCACAACATTCTGATACCTGTGGTTACACTGTTATATACACTACATCCACTGCATAATCATTTGCTATATATCAATTACACTATCATCAACCACACTATCATCAAAACTACATAAATTACACTATCATCAACCACACTATCATCAATTACACTATCATCAACACTCAGCTTTAGGTAGGTGTCGTTTCCTCCACATAGGCCGCTAGGGAGTGTCAGCAGCGAAATAAATTAAATACAGTCTTATCTTCCGACATTCTCCTCCTAACAAATTTTCTTCTTTGAACCGACTCTAAAAAATAACACTGAGACGCAAACTCCCAGAGGTTCTGCTCTCTAGGTTTCATGGTCTTGGAACTACTGTGCTGATTTTCTGGATATAATAATAAGTAAATTAATGGAATTATTAACGAAATAAAATTAATTACTAATGGAAGAAAAAATTTTATGACGTGTATATACTCAACTAGAATACCCGCCTTAAGACTATGTTGTTGAAGTGCAATATAATAAACCATTGTATATAAAACAAAACTAGTAAAAAATATTGTTAAAGAAATAATATATAAAAATTGTTGGGGGTTTTGTCTTCACTTCCCAACAATTCAGAAAATTATATTCAGGTGCCTCGAATCCAGAACAAAAATAACCCAGAAGAGTTATTAAATTTTAAGATTTTATCACAAACGAACACTGAATAGGTTAACTGTGTGAGTGTTAGTAAAGTGAAAAGGTTTAATTAGTGGAAATTCGTGGTCTATGAGTTGTATGAATCTGTAGTAATGTAGATAGTCGTTCCCTCATACACGGTGAGATGAAGTTAACCATCGCCGTATACACTGTGTTAAATCATAGTAGTGGAATATATCAATATAAACTGAATGCTGTTTCTCTTAGGGATATACAAATTTGAGGATTTTCACCTCAATTAGAACTGGGCAATTTCAACAACCTTTTGCTTAATTGGTATACATCGCCCGCTACAAGCTGTTATGTGGTGGACAACACACACACACACACACACACACACACACACCAGCTCCCGACCTCAATGAGGGAGTATAAATTATAAGTCCATAGCGTCAGTGGCCGTATGGTGCGTAGTTTTGGTAATGACGTTGAAATTAGGGGTCGGGGAATTTGGGTCGACAGTCACATTAGTGCTGGCAGTATCGGTGACAACCTATACTACTTGTAAACACAGCGCTGTAATGCTGTTGGCGGTGATACTGAAAAACCCGTACTGGTGTTAGTAGTGTTGTTGATTCCTTATACTAGTGTTGTTATCCTTATACTAGTGTTGTTATCCTTATACTAGTGTTGGTAGTGTTGCTGGTAGACTTATATAAGTGTTGCGTAATGTAACGAGAGATTTACACTATTGTTTGAGGTAGTTTTTAAGAGAGAGAGAGAGACATTAAAGACTAGAGGCAATTGAAATGAGAGAAGGGTAAGGAGTAGAAAGAAAGACTATGAGAGAGAGAGAAAGCATATGAAAGAAAAAAGAAACTACATGAGATAAAGTGAGAGAATGAGAGCAAATAAACATCAAGGTAATTGAAGCAGTTTTGACAGGATTGTTGTGAAAGATTTCGTCAGTGGAATTATCAGTAATGTTGACACCGGATTTTCAGAGCCGCAGTTACCAAAAAATACCCTCATTGGCGTTGAGAGCATTGTTGATATTATTGAGTAGTACACATAGTTAGAGGCCATGAATCTGATGAATATGAAAGACAGAGGGTGATGGGTATTTGGCAGTGGGGGATTACAATGTTTGGTAGTGAGAGATTACAGTATTTGGCAGTGGGGGATTACAATGTTTGGTAGTGAGAGATTACAGTATTTGGCAGTGGGGGATTACAATGTTTGGCAGTGGGGAATTGCAGTGTTTGGTTGTGGGGGATTGCAGTGTTTGGTAGTGGGGGATTACAGTGTTTGGTAGTGAGGGATTACAGTGTTTGGTAGTGGGGGATTACAGTGTTTGGCAGTGGGGGGATTACAGGGTTTGGCAGTGAGGGATTACAGTGTTTGGTAGTGGGGGATTGCAGTGTTTGGTAGTGGGGGATTACAGTGTTTGGCAGTGGGGGGATTACAGTGTTTGGCAGTGGGGGATTACAGTATTTGGATGGGGGATTACAGTGTTTGGTAGTTTACAGTGTTTGGTAGTGGGGGATTACAGTGTTTGGTAGTGGGGGATTACAGTGTTTGGCAGTGGGGGGATTACAGTGTTTGGCAGTGGGGGATTACAGTATTTGGCACTGGGGGACTACAATCAGCTATAATTTGTGTTGTAGAAAGATCTCTAGCAAAAAATTCAAGACCGGAACAGAGACCTAAGCACCTGTAGAGACCGAGATCAGTCAATGAAGCCTTTACAATCACTGGAGAATTACAATGTTTAGCAAGAAATGATGATAATGTTTAGTAGTGAATATAAAAATTATCGACAGGACGACATTTAGCAGATACAATGGCAACAACTGGTTAAAAAAAGTAATATGTATAAACAAGAGATACGAAGGTTTGCGTATGGTCGTTCCTAGTTAATACTGTCTGTCAGGCTAAGCTTATTGAATTGTTTTCATTTTCAGTTATATTCGTAAAGATATTTGCAGATGGCTGTCACATTGAGAAAACCACTGACAAGAATCAAGAGATATGGTGTTAACGACATTAATCTCGACAATCCTAAGGGTATGTAAAAACACTCCATATAAAATTCAAGTTTGAATTACCGACACGAAATGAGATAGATAACTTGACCTTAAATTTTCGTTCAGTTCCTAAAAATGCCTGTGGTCGTCTTTTTTAAATAATTTAATTGATAACAACGTACCTTTTCGAACATTGATTCAGAGTATTCAAAGGAATACAGAAGAGTCTGTATTATCTCAAAAGTCTGTAGTTATGACATAAAACTGAATTTACACTTTGATGACAAAAAAGGTGAGACCATCGTATATAAAGAGTTATACCATTGTCCTTAACGTGTAAAACTATTGTTCTCAACAGATTAAATAATTTGCCTTAAAGGGTTTGATCATAATCCTCAAAGAATAAAATATTTTTCACAGCCCAAAGATAACAGTGATTACAATCAGATAAAAGAAATCCAATAAAGGTTATTAGATACAGATCATAAAATTTGAAATGTGAAAGCAACTAATTCATTTAAAAGGAAATAAAAATATTTGAAAATTCACTGCAAAACAATTAATACAAGAAAAATAAATTCGACTGCGTTGTAATATATGTATATATGTATGTATATATATATATATATATATATATATATATATATATATATATATATATATATATATATATATATATATATATATATATATATATATATATATATATATATATATATATATATATATATATATATATATATATATATATATATATATATATATATATATATATATATATATATACGTGTGTGTGTGTGTGTGTATGTGCTGATAACCACAAGGAAACAAGAAAACACCAAGTTCCCAAGCGCTTTCGTGTAATTCACATCTTCAGGGGTGAGTACTGAGTACAGACTAAGGAGAAATACTTGACAAGGCTCATATATACAGTAGAGGAGAGTGAGGCATTTCCACGATGGCATGAACGGCAGTGTCCTGCACAATGGCACCCAGTCTGAGTTCTTCCTCATCCAAACAGGGGTTAAACAAGGGTGGGTACTGGCACCAACTCTCTTTTCCATTTTCTTGGCTACCTTCCTTACTCGTGTCAGTGCCAATTTAGACAGCGGGATGAACATCGAGTACCGGGTGAAGGGGGGTCTTTTCCACATAAGACGACTCCAGGCAAGAACAAAGGTGTCGGCAGCTTCCATTACCGAACTTAAGTATGCACACGACATCACCCTTGTTGCTCACACTGAACACGACCTACAGGAGATCCTGAACACCGAGGCAGACACGTATGCACACTTCGGCCTTGAGGTGAATGTACGTAAGTCTCAGATTCTCCTTCAACCTGCCCCTGGTTCAGACACACCTCCACCATCCATCCAGCTTAACGGTACTACCCTCTCTAATGTTACCCACTTTCGGTACCTCGGCTCCCACCTCTCCACCACCACAGACAACAATGAAGAGATTCAGCATCGGATCAGATGTGCATCTCAAGCCTTTGGCAGACTCCAAAATCGTGTCTTCAGCTGTAGGGAGCTGAAATTATCTACAAAGCTGCACGTATATCGAGCAGTGGTCCTCCCCGCCCTGCTAAATTGGCAGTGAGACATGGGTCACATACAGGAGGCACCTCAAGGCACTTGAAAACTTTCACCAACGTAGTCTACGTTCCATTCTCCGAGTTCGCTGGGAAGACAAGAGAACAAATGCCAGTATTCTTGCTGACACTAACTGTAGGAGCATCGAGGGTACCATTATCCATGAACAACTACGTTGAACTGGCCATGTTACCCGCATGGGCGACAGTAGACTGCCAAAGCAGCTACTTTACTGTCACCTAACGAATAGTAAACGTAACGCCGGCGGGCAATTGAAAAGGTATCGGGATAGTTTTAAGATAAACTTGAAAAATTGCTAAATCGATCCCCTCACCTGGGAGTCGATTACTCCAACATCGTAACGCTTGGAGGAGCACCGCACGAGAAGGTGTCAATATTTTCCAGTTAGCCCGACTGTAAACCGAGGCAGACAAGTGCCAACGCCGGAAAGACGCTGTCACCACCCTTCCCGAAGTAGATGCAGCCCTCCACACGTGCAACGAATGTGAACGACGCTACGAGTCCCGTATCGGTCTCTTTAGTCACCTCAAAACTCACTAATCTAGGTGACATCCCTAATAACTCATATCATTGTACCTTAGCTGGATGATCGTTATACTCGATTCCGAGTGACAGCAAAGTAGTAGTGTGCGTGTGTGTGTGTGTGTGTGTGTGTGTGTGTGTGCAGTATATCCTTTATCTGTTGCAATTTAATTATGTAAATCACGCAAGACATTCTTCTGTTGAATATTTTGTATATCTGAAACTGACATCTGGTTTTTATTTGGCAGATATTACATATCCGATGTGTACAAGATAAAACTATTGAAAAATAAACATACACGAGTAAAAACATTAAAACAAGTTACGGGAAAGTGTTTCCATTCGTCTGTGTAGTGGAGAGAGGATACTGTAATCGGTGTGTGGACGAGTGATGAGAGGGTCAGCCCGGGACAGGTGTAATCCTTTCACTTAAGGAGAAAGGGGACGGAACAGGCATAATACTCTTGTTAATTCATAAAAGAAATCCAATCCAAATTAATAACCAGAAGATCTGATACTTTGCAAATGTGAAAAGTACAAATGCTATGAGGAGACTGAAAGTTAGAAACCCGGAAATAACTGACTGGCAAGTTTAGGATAATTCTATTTTCAGTTTCTGTTATGTTAAGATAATAGTTACAACGAAACAGTAAACAAAGACAAAATATGTAAAGCAGCTGGAAAGGTGAGAGGGAGGAACCGACAATATCTGTTCAGAGTTTAGCGAAAATTATCCCAATTTCCCTTGAACGAGCCTCAGCCTCTTACTGAGGTGAAGGTATCCTAAATCTAATAATTAGGGGTGTTATCCCATATGTGTGTGTGTATGTGTGTGTGTATGTGTGTGTGTGTGTGTGTGTGTGTGTGTGTGTGTGTGTGTCTGTGTGTGTGTGTGTGTGTGTGTGTGTGTGTGTGTGTGTGTGTGTGTGTGCAATAAATATTGGCTATCATTACAAATATTGATTTCATTAACACAGTTCTCTTCAACAGTCTGTGAACTCCTGGTCTAATAACACACCTGATAAATCACGTAACGTTAATACATTATAAATTTCAGTAACCTTTATTTAATTTGGCTTAACTTTTCTAAGTAAAAACTATTAATATGGTCTACTTCTTTGTGTATTGTACTCCCTTATTATAAGAGTATGAAAATATTTATACCTTTATCCATACATTGCTAAGGGTTGATCTGCAGAGCTTTTAAATTTTTTTTATATCCAGTCATCCAGTTTTCAACAAAAAGAAGGTTCAATTGTTTGTGGTGACACGAAACAGCATCAAGTTAATAGTTATAATTGGGAATAAAATCTTACGATTACATGATATATTAAATCAGTTGCAGCGTCAGACGTTCTTGAGACATCAATATATAATGTTAATGACTTGACCTAAAGCAGTCAAGGTGATAATTATCTTATGGTAGTAAAATATTAAGGTAAATAGTACCTTTCTTTCCTGATCTACAGCGTCCATTGCCTGCCTGTAGAGATGAGCATTTCTATTATTACATTATGATTATAAACTTGAGAGGTAGTCACGACTGAGGAGGTTATGCAGTTGTATTAGTACAGAATAGTTTCAAGAAGCTATGGATCATCCAGCTTAATTGATTAACAGGTGTAGATAAAGAGATATCCACAATTATATACTTACGTTATATTACTTGTAAGAAACTTATATCAGTACATGACACAGTTACAATCATAAGTTTGTTTTTTTGTTATATATCCTTTTATTGGCCTGGATTACATTTCCCCGCAGCTCTCAATGGCATTGTCTATGTTCCCTTTCTTTACTGCCATTTTAAGCTCTCCCTTTGTTCGCCCTTCCCCCTCTTTCCTATTTTTCTCTCTACCATTACAGTTCAACTCGTATCTCATATTACTGCCATCCTCTTTATGTTGGCAGCTCCCTCTCATTGCTTCTGTTTCTCCTATTTATATAATTGTTTTATACTATCTCAATTTTTTTTCTTCATATGTATGTATGTATGTATGTATGTATGTATGTATGTATGTATGTATGTATGTATGTATGTATGTATGTATGTATGTATGTTGCACTTTGATTACTATGTACCCTTTTTCTGCGCCTTTTTGTTTTATTTTTTACATGAAATACTGACCTGAGGAAGGAACCTCACATTATATTTCACATGCTCTTGTGTGGCAGTGGAAAATTTGCATACAGTTGAAATGACAAAGGGATTAACTAAATATAAAATGTCCTGTTCCCTTGACAACGTTGTTTTACTTCACTGTACCTCCATTCCAAGACTATTTATTCTCATATATGGATGTTTGCAGTCATCAATTCTTCCTGAAACTTTATAAAATTTATTCACTCGCGAGTCATCAAGAATAATGACTTCATTCTCATGCTCCCTTCCTGCCTGATAGTATTTCCTTGACCGAAATATTTCTTCCTGTTTCCCCACCTCATCTTCTACTAATGTCATCCCTAATTTCTCGTTAAGCCATCCCTCTGCTTCACCACCTTGTGTCTGCTTTATATTTTTCGATTTGGATGCTAAGTGTATGTATATATATATATATATATATATATATATATATATATATATATATATATATATATATATATATATATATATATATATATATTGATAAAATCACACAGTGAAAAGGGAAACAATGGAGCACCTTAGCTTTCGTCTTTATTCAGATATATATATATATATATATATATATATATATATATATATATATATATATATATATATATCTGACTGCTAGGTCGCACATGTAATCTTTATGGACACAGTTCTATGGCCCATTTTCTTTGATCGAGTCCGTTTGTCTTTTCTCTTTCCTGATGATTCTCACCACACAATTTCCTTCAGTAACTTTTCACGGGTCAGTATTTTTTTTGAGGGGTATGGACTCATATTGGCTTCTATACTCGTACAACGCTACTAGGACTAGAGTTACAGTGATAGTCTTCTGTGTAACCTTTGTTGTGTATGATCGACTATGGGTTTTTATTCAATTTATCCAAAGTTCATTTTTTCTCTAACAGATCACACACCCCATTTGGTCTGAGAGAGAGCTACAAAATGAATGTTTGTTTTGAGTTTTCCAAACAACTTCCTATTGCAATATTTCTTTTTGTTGCTCTTGAAGCCCATATTTCGAGATAGGTTTTGGAAAAAAAATTAAAGGCAATAATTGTTTCGTTACAACTGGCAGAAGTAAACACGAGTGGGGGACAGGAGGAGTCCCCAGGAGAGTACTAGGCGTAGGATCTGTGTTGTTGTTATACTTCCTTAAGAATCCTGCCGAGGTTCCTCTTATCTAGATAGGCAACAAAAGAGATTTTTTTTATTAAAAGTGATAAAGTGAAACACCACAGATTAAGAGATAAAGAAGGAGAGAGAAAACAAAAAATCTCTATATGAGACTTAAGTCAGGCTGCACCCATTATAGTTGTAGTGGACATCCTGTAATCCACCGCCGATGTAAACTAGAAAAAAATGGTCTTAAAATGAAACAGTGTCTGATATTTTTTTTTCAAGAGAGATGCATACAGGGTGCAGATTGGGTGCTTATGTGTCTCTATGTCTGCTATCCATTATGAAACACTGGTTAACAATCCGACTGGCTGATTCGCATTTCATCATAGTGCAAACGATCAAACTGGTTAATTTTACGGAATGGCATTACAACTAAATCGATCTTGATTGAGATATTTTCCTACTTATTATCCCTAACATCAATCCATTAGGTTGAGTCAGTATTGTGTGCACCTATTAACGAGGTAACAGTCTACCTTCACTTGTGCGTTTACAGGGGTTCGCCAGGTTTTGTGAAATGTGGCAGCCCTGTGTTTGTTTACATTCGACAGGAGGAAACTCACAATAGTAAATACACTATGGAATTAAAGTAAAACAATATTAAAACAAATATCTCAATGTAATAATTTGTGGAATTTTTATATGACGAGCCTCTGTAAACGTACTAGTGAAGGGGACTGTACATGACGACATAAATGAGTCATCCTTTCGGCATATCAAATATCAATATACAACTGGTGATGAATCTTCTGGGTTATGATTGGTTGTTTGAGATGGAAACCAACAAAACAAAAGTCCAAATGCAACCAGACAAAAGCAATCTTAAGCTAACTTTGATGATCTTCACCACAGAAGTACAACAAGTAGAGCCAGAAGAAAGCAACAGACACACCTCACGGACGTCATTACCTGAAGTCACAGCGATCAGTCAGAAATACCTACATAATTAGAGACACATGGAAAGGGGAATAGATTTGGA
The DNA here is from genome assembly GCF_018991925.1 of Homarus americanus. NCBI lineage: Eukaryota > Metazoa > Arthropoda > Malacostraca > Decapoda > Nephropidae > Homarus > Homarus americanus. The sequence goes on from NW_024713129.1 coordinate 17,821,803, forward strand.
AGAGTTTATGGTAAATACAATCAAAATCAGACATCGCCGAGCATGTGTACATCACTGCTAAAGCGGACTAAAAATTCTGACACACTGACGAACAATTGTAATAAAAGCTTGAACAATCTCCCATCATACAACAAGAGCGCTAGTGAGATAAGAGAGAGGCAGAAAGATGCATTATCCAGTACATCACTTCCAACCCGTTGACCAAGAGGATGAAGCAAAGGATGGAAAAAGATGCGTCATTTTGTTAGCTCAAAGGACATAAATGAGCGCACAGTTTACATACATCACGTAAAATTTATGACCGGTATTATTTAGGGATTTATCTCCTATGAGGTAGCATTAATCTCACTGGTTGGTTGTAGATAATCTTCATATAATCTCATTCAAAGCTGATAATAAGAGAGAGTTATGGATAGATGTAAGAAATTTTCCCTAATATTTAAAAACAGTTCTTTCACACACACACACACACACATATATATACTGTATATATATATATATATATATATATATATATATATATATATATATATATATATATATATATATATATATATATATATATATATATATATATATATGTAACCGGTCGGAATTTGCTGGACTTTAATTTCTCACTTGACTTGGGGTTTATTAAAATTTAATAGATGGTAAAGGCAGTGGAAGCGCCCCTTTGAGAAAAATCCCGAACCAGCACAAGAACACTTAAATCTACTACACAAAATGAACTGTCCGTGACCCGTGGAAGGATAGCGTCTGTGACTGGGATGAATGAGACACACTGTAAAATTTAGACACTTATATTCCCTCCAACACTACAAACACAATCAAATAATGGTACACCAATATGCGCACCTCTTAACTTAAACTTTAAACACTACTCTGGGGAATAAAAGTTATACATGACATAGAAATTATTAGAAACACAGGCAACAATAAATTTGAAGTATTAAGAAATGTTGTTTGCACACATGAACAGGCCTTAAGGGCTTTCACAAAATAATATCAGTCACTTAGGAAATGGTACTAAAAAATAAGAAATTAAATACTCCACAATGAATAGGCCTTAAGGGTCTTCAACAAAATAATATCAGTCACTGAGGAATGGTAATAAAAGATAAGAAATTAAATACTCTACAATGAATAGGCCTTAAGGGCTTTCAGCAAAATAATATCACTCAACAAAATTATAGCACCCCAACAGGTGTACACTTCCTAACCTAACCTAACCACTGCTCTGGGGAACAAGGTTATACCTGAGATCAGAATTATGAAGAATTAGAGGCATTAAAAGAATCAAATCACAGTATCACTCTGGTTCCACTTAATGGCACAAACATTCAAAAAAACACTACTATCAAAATTATTTAAGAAATATTAAACTACACACGTCAAGATAATATCAGTCTGAGGAATGGTGTTAACTACACCCGTGATAAGGAAGATAAAATGTTCCTCTAGGTATCTCCTAGAGTCCTAGACTCACGGTCTCAGTGTGTGACCATTAATATACTCAGATAGCCTCAGTGTACTCCCAGTGCGTCCATGGGCAGGAAGAGAGTGAGCCAATCAGACCTTGTGCAGTTGAGAGAAACTTTAGCTTCCCGTTAGCAAGAGGGTTTCACTAGCTGACCGAGGACACGTGGTGTTGTGCACCGGAGTGGTAAGAACTGATCACCCACTGCTGATGCTGGTCCCGTGTCGTTTTAGTTGTCGGGAGCACTCGTTCACTCAAGAGATCCTTTGCTACCCCGCTAAACAGTGACAGGCCTACACTGATCGGTCCAATGGCGACAATCGCCACCCTCAATCATCAACGGCAGTCAATCTCTCGCAGTCAACTCCGGTCAACTCCAATCAAGTGGGTTCTGACGGAAACCTTGTTATACTGCAATAGCGCAGCACAGGTGACTAGGCCACGTGACTATTTCTGATGGACGCGCGGAACGTCTTGTCTGTGTGAATGCTCTCCGGGACTGGCCTAGCCAGCGTCGCGTCTCCCCAAGGCGCTAGCTTGGGCCTACGTGATATATTTACCGCCTAACTAATAACTCCTTGGGACACCCGTAACATTATTCAGACTGCTAAACGATCCATAATAATTTCAAATTCAATAATAGTCCCTTAACTTCATGAATCGCATCATTATTAATTCGGTAAATCACATTCAATATCATATAGGCCTAGTTCCGCAGTCTCTCGCTACGAGCAGGCAGCGCTCCCTCCCCTCAGATGACCTTGAACGCTCAGTATCACTCATGGCGGGGCATTTGAAATTACTCTGAAATTTCTGGATATTACAATCGACCCCCCTAAAAAAAGACAGCACTGTCCTCATGTGCTGAGAAAACATGCATACGACCCCCCTAAAATTTTGTTCTAAGGACTGCACCTCACCCCTTTTGCTAAATGCAGCATTCCCGTCTTCTCTTCTCTCCTTTTCTCTCCCGCTAACACTCGACCCCCCTAAAAAAAGACAGCACTGCCCTCATGTGCTGAGAGAACAACTTAAAACCCACCTTCAACTCTGTACTATTCCACTCGCAGCTAGCAACTCCATTTCTTCCTAGCCCAACTCAATCCAACCAGAACATCACGCTCCCCTTTTGCCTGGCCCTTAACTAGAGAACCAATGTCAAAATTAATACCAGCCCAAAACAAACATGCTCTCCTTTGGCCTGGCCCTTGAACAAAGAGGAACCAGTGTCAAAAAAAAATACACAGTCCAAAACAAGCATGCTCTCCTTTTGCCTGGCCCTTGAACTAAGAGGAACCAGTGTCAAAAAAAATACTCAGTCCATCTCCAACATGCTCTCCTTTTGCCTGGCCCTTGAGCTAAGAGGAACCAGTGTCAAAAAAAAATACACAGTTCAAAACAAGCATGCTCTCCTTTTGCCTGGCCCTTGAACTAAGAGGAACCAGTGTCAAAAAAAATACTCAGTCCATCTCCAACATGCTCTCCTTTTGCCTGGCCCTTGAGCTAAGAGGAACCAGTGTCAAAACAATACTCAGTCCACGTCTCCGAACCTCATGCCGGCAGACCAACCCTCTGACAATGTACCAGTCCATCTTAGTGAGGCCCTGGACATTACAACCGTACTCTCAATCCCGCTCATGACAGCAACTCAATCCCGCTCATGACAGCAACCACTACTCAACGCACATCTCTGACCTAACCATCTCTCCAATCCCCTCTGCCCTACTCACAACTCCTCCAACTCACCCCCTACAACCTGCCTTTTCTCATTACCATGCACCCTAAACTGCAATCGGTCGGCTTCGTCTTGTCTCTCAGCTGGAGGGCTCGATCAACCTCTCTGAACTACTTACGTACCCCTATATTTCCCACTTGGACCTCACACTTCCTTGACTGCTGGACGTGTGCCTGACATTCACCCCTTGTTTCCTCCCTGAACCGTTGAATGTGTGCCTGAGACTCCCACTTGAACCTGTTTACCTGTGCTTGATAATCCCTCTTTAGGTCTCCGACCTCCTCTCTCAGCTGTACCAAGGTCCCGCGGCCGTCTCTCTTCCTCCTCATACACATCTCTATTGTCAAGCCTAACCAACTCAGTCCGGGCACAAGGATGAGCATCAGTGCGAGTTCAATCCCTACCATTGCTAACAAACACATGATGGCGTTCATTATCCCAACCACAGTACTATCAGTCACGACATTAAAAACTACGCTCTGCTACCATTTGTAACCGGTCGGAATTTGCTGGACTTTAATTTCTCACTTGACTTGGGGTTTATTAAAATTTAATAGATGGTAAAGGCAGTGGAAGCGCCCCTTTGAGAAAAATCCCGAACCAGCACAAGAACACTTAAATCTACTACACAAAATGAACTGTCCGTGACCCGTGGAAGGATAGCGTCTGTGACTGGGATGAATGAGACACACTGTAAAATTTAGACACTTATATTCCCTCCAACACTACAAACACAATCAAATAATGGTACACCAATATGCGCACCTCTTAACTTAAACTTTAAACACTACTCTGGGGAATAAAAGTTATACATGACATAGAAATTATTAGAAACACAGGCAACAATAAATTTGAAGTATTAAGAAATGTTGTTTGCACACATGAACAGGCCTTAAGGCTTTCACAAAATAATATCAGTCACTTAGGAAATGGTACTAAAAAATAAGAAATTAAATACTCCACAATGAATAGGCCTTAAGGGTCTTCAACAAAATAATATCAGTCACTGAGGAATGGTAATAAAAGATAAGAAATTAAATACTCTACAATGAATAGGCCCTAAGGGCTTTCAGCAAAATAATATCACTCAACAAAATTATAGCACCCCAACAGGTGTACACTTCCTAACCTAACCTAACCACTGCTCTGGGGAACAAGGTTATACCTGAGATCAGAATTATGAAGAATTAGAGGCATTAAAAGAATCAAATCACAGTATCACTCTGGTTCCACTTAATGGCACAAACATTCAAAAAAACACTACTATCAAAATTATTTAAGAAATATTAAACTACACACGTCAAGATAATATCAGTCTGAGGAATGGTGTTAACTACACCCGTGATAAGGAAGATAAAATGTTCCTCTAGGTATCTCCTAGAGTCCTAGACTCACGGTCTCAGTGTGTGACCATTAATATACTCAGATAGCCTCAGTGTACTCCCAGTGCGTCCATGGGCAGGAAGAGAGTGAGCCAATCAGACCTTGTGCAGTTGAGAGAAACTTTAGCTTCCCGTTAGCAAGAGGGTTTCACTAGCTGACCGAGGACACGTGGTGTTGTGCACCGGAGTGGTAAGAACTGATCACCCACTGCCGATGCTGGTCCCGTGTCGTTTTAGTTGTCGGGAGCACTCGTTCACTCAAGAGATCCTTTGCTACCCCGCTAAACAGTGACAGGCCTACACTGATCGGTCCAATGGCGACAATCGCCACCCTCAATCATCAACGGCAGTCAATCTCTCGCAGTCAACTCCGGTCAACTCCAATCAAGTGGGTTCTGACGGAAACCTTGTTATACTGCAATAGCGCAGCACAGGTGACTAGGCCACGTGACTATTTCTGATGGACGCGCGGAACGTCTTGTCTGTGTGAATGCTCTCCGGGACTGCCCTAGCCAGCGTCTCGTCTCCCCCAGGCGCTAGCTTGGGCCTACGTGATATATTTACCGCCTAACTAATAACTCCTTGGGACACCCGTAACATTATTCAGACTGCTAAACGATCTATAATAATTTCAAATTCAATAATAGTCCCTTAACTTCATGAATCGCATCATTATTAATTCGGTAAATCACATTCAATATCATATAGGCCTAGTTCCGCAGTCTCTCGCTACGAGCAGGCAGCGCTCCCTCCCCTCAGATGACCTTGAACGCTCAGTATCACTCATGGCGGGGCATTTGAAATTACTCTGAAATTTCTGATATATATATATATATATATATATATATATATATATATATATATATATATATATATATATATATACTGTATGTGTGTGTGTGTGTATGTGTGTGTTCTTCAATATATTATACCATCATACCATCATTTACCGTAAATCCAGGAGAGACTACACTACTTGAAATCCTTTCGTCGCTCCATGGATGTCACTTGATTTTTTTCCTTAAAAAAATTACTTTTTGGGTGTCGGGAGGTAGGGAGAGCAGTGAGGTGGAGGGGGCAAGGAAGTTTCGGCGTACAATCACGTGACCTTCATCGTATGAAATGCAATATCTCTATATTGAATGGAATGAAAAATATTTGATCTGCGCTGCACCAATCTCACGGAGCTGGTCCCATGACACACGGTGATTCTTGACTTACGGGCCCTGCAAGATTCCTATATTGTCAAGGAATGACAGCGCCTGTAAGAAAGCAATTCTACCTCTTGCTTTTGAAATGATATATTTGACATGGGAATTCTGTCCAGAAGTTCAAATAATAAGTTTAAGCAACAAAACAACTCAGTAATTTCGAGATCTTAGAATTTGTTTTACGTTATTCATAGTTAACGTTATGATCATCAGCAGGGTCTTTGGTATTATGATTATGATTATGATTATGATTATGATTATGATTATTATTATTATTATAATTATAATTATTATTATTATTATTATTATTATGATTATTATTATTATTATTATTATTAGTAGTAGTAGTAGTAGTAGTAGTATTGGTATTATTATTATTACTATTGTAGATTTTTCATTTATAAAATGCTTTCGGGGTAAGGATATAAATGACAACATTATTTGGCTTTTACACCAAAGCGTTTTCATTTTTATAAATAGATCAAATTATATTTACAAGTCGAACAACAATGAAATTTAGGGGGACCAACCAGCCCACAACTTTTGCGTAGATTGACTACCCTGGAAAGAACATTTCACCAGCCTCCTTATCCCAGAATTACCAACTTTCAGGATAAGTCTTGATTGTTGAAAGAATTTATCTTAAGGCTTACTACCATATGTAGATATTTCTATGATAAAAGACTACTAAAGAAGTCACAAGAGAGTTTCTGTGAAAATACATAGCAGGTAAGGTGGATGCCAAGAGGTACATTGATAAATATTAATAATTAGGTCAAGGGAAAAAAAACTTGGACCTACTATAACAGGATACAATCTCTATTAAAGGTTATCTGTTCCTCACAAGCGTATTTCCACGAGTCAGCCAGGTGGCACAAGTCGAAGTTCTGTTACAAGAAAAGAAAGGAGAATATAGACAGATTTTAAATTATTGGAGGATGGGTTAAGGGAAACATTGGAGAACATTTGAAGCGAATTATTTAAGAGAAAAATCAAACAATAATAATACCATTAAGGAAGAGCTGAAATAATTAGTGTCAACAGAGAAAAATTACATGGTGTTTAAGTAGAATATACTGAATATATTTTCTCTTTTAAAATATTAGCTATATACAGTATATCAAAGACCTTTATTTGCCCATTAATATACTTTTAATACATATCAAGTGTCCACACACACACACACACACTTCGGGTAAAGAAAGAGAGAGCAGTCATCCGGGAGTGGTGTGTTCCCCTCCTCGGTATTTCAGTATGTTGTGGTCACGCAGGAGGGAGTGAGTGAGGGGCGAGGAATGGGAGTGCCACCACGCTAGGGTTTGCAGGTCTGGGGTGACGTGACCAGCAACACGTCTAAAAAGAGGTTCAAGCTCACAGGTTATGTATGCAGCTGAAACTCACGCACAGTAGCCTGGCACAGTATGTGGGCATTGACGTAGTTTTACTGAAGGCAGAGTTTGAGTGTGTGGTCACTGGAGCTGGGCGGACAAGCAAGAAACAGATTATGCATCCTGAAGTAAAACCTCCTTCAGAGAGTTTTCAACGACGCTTCAGGTGGTCGTTATCATATGAAAGAGTGGAGTTGATAGTTCTTCAACATTTTATAATATTACATGTTGTTGAGGTTGTTATATAGATTGGTAAATGAATATATCGGGAGATATACCAACAGGTATATATACTAACTAAACAAGAAAATTTATATAAAAATCCGTTTTCGGAGAAGCAAATATAAAATATTACATTTGTTGCTAAACAGATAATTAATGGACTTTAGTTGTGTTCGTATTAACACTAAATTGTTATTCTTGGAGTTTAAAATAAGCAACACTCATTCTATATTTACTAAAAAAAATACTAAACATATCTATCTTAGCATAAACTGGACATACACACTGTTACATACAAACAATATAAACACCACGTCACTAACAGAACACTGAGTGTACGGAACCAGTAGAAACACACCTTCAACACACAGGAAAAATCCTATGCCCCAGAACAGAGTATCCTTCCATGTATTCTAATTCCAATAAACTTCTCTTTGTGACCAGTTGTTTTCAACTTGTGCAGCGTAACCTTGTATATTATTTCGATGTACAGTATCTTCAGCTCATGCTGGAGTTTTAACTCATTATGGTATTATTATGAGACATATCAAATTTCTAAATATTCTAGAAGAAAGAAGTTATACTTAACATAACAACTAACAAATTTAATTTGGCAACACAGCGGGTGACCTCGAGTCCAGCGTAAATAAGTGTACTACAGATTTGTCTTGGTGTCGACCACGGGCAAATTGCCTCTCTCGTCTCATGTCTGTTCTGCAGGAGAACCGGGCTCTTACTGCGGTTTGGAAATCAGTTAATTCGCCTTTCTCTAAAGTTGGAAAGAATATAGATGACTATTGTGTGTGTGTGTGTGTGTGTGTGTGTGTGTGTGTGTGTGTGTGTGTGTGTGTGTGTGTGTGTGTGTGTGTGTGTGTGTGTGTGTGTGTGTGTGTGTGTGTGTGTGTGTTAATAAGCAGAAAAAATCAATTATAAAATGATGCAAAGAAAATTGAATTACGAGTATGAATCTAGTTGTGCGTCCATTCACTCATGAAAATTATTTGCAGTGTATCTTCCCGGGACTTATACTATAAATACATAACACCCACAAGGGGGAACCATTGACCAATAAAAGGTCACGTATAAGGGATCTTAAACATTAAGATAGTTCTACATTGGCGGACATAATTTTCTCAACACTTCTAGCAATAGCTGACTTATTAAAGAATCATGTGGGTAATGAGGGTTGGATTTGTAACATTTATTAACTAAATTTTTTCTCTTTATTATGTATCTTATTTAAATGTTAATATACTACATAAATTCAAAAGAAAATCAGTGTTCATCAGCTAAATCCCATTCAATGGCAAATATCGTGAAGTGTCGATCGATATCTGGTGGTAACTTTACACAACAGAGAGGGAGGAGGTGAAGCAACACTGAGGGTACTAGGCACTGTCTTCCTCTGGCCCATTACGTCATTTTTTTTTCAATTGACGAAAGATCCAATTAATGACATTATTACCCACTAACTTTTATGGTATAATAGATTTTTGTTTTAAATTTGATCTAAGAAAACATATATATCTCTGTAATAATAATAATAATAATAATGATAATAATAATAATAATAATAATAATAATAATAATAATAATAATAATAATAATAATAATAATAATAATAACCCTTTATTATTATAAGTTCCAGGTCTCAAATCCAAAGTCAAGTTTTCTGCTTCAATGACGTTTAGTAATTTTTAGTGTCTCTGAAATGACTTATTGGACCAGCAATTTTACAAATATCTTCGTCTATACCATGCCAGTGTCCTGGACACACTACTGATAGTTAGTTTTCAGACTATTGACAACAAATGATGTCACCAAGCATTGTCAGTAACCTATTTAAAACTGATGTTAATTACTCCACGTACATAGAGGCGAGTATTTTAGCTATCTCTGCTTACTCTTGTCCATTTACCAGTATCGTAGTCACCGTGACTTACAAGTAAGCTGTCAAACCTGTTAACATCTTAGTTTGGTGACCATTAGTGCGCTTGATCTTATCTGGTTTACTTAAATAAAGACCTTAGCTGTTGAGCCACAAGAATATTCTATATATAGGCCTGTAACCACCTGTAGTGCTGTCACTTCCATTAGCAAATCTTTTCCACCGGTATCAGCGATATCGTGTGTAGTACGACAGTGAATTTAACTATAAATTTTATTTTGAAATAAATACAAAGGTCTACCTCATCCTAAAACATAAACGGGCTTTCATAAGAAAACTTTATATTTACCCAGCAAAGGAAGTAACAGTCTACTTCTGAATGATTTTATCTGGATTAATTATATTTTTCTTGGTTTGCCCAGTGCTTGTCTAGTCTTCCAGCAAATACATTGAATAGGGTACATGTATTTTTTTCTCAAAATATATTATAAATCATAATGTAAAACGGTCTGCGCCACTACAAAATGCATAAGCATGAAAAATTTCACAGAAGAAAATTATCTACCTATATTTCTGCATGTTCTGTAGAAATGTGTAATTTTTAATTAGCATAAAACCTTTCAGTAAATATTTATTTTTATTGTATACGATTAGTTAACTTTGAGGTAAATATCAATGACTTAATTATATGAACCATTGTTCAATTACCTAAAAAGAAAAAAAATCGACAACAAACAGCGTCATCTCATTTGTTCATCACTGCCCGGGGCAGATGGTGTTTTCTTCTTTCCTTGTGGTTATCAGTATATATATATATATATATATATATATATATATATATATATATATATATATATATATATATATATATATATATATATATATATATATAAAATACTGAAGGAGGGTTACTTATAATGCTCTGAGATGAACTCTAAGTCCGTTAATTATACTGTGAATGATTTTGGAGGCTTCCAATTTTCAAGCGAAGGTTCCAAAAATCTGCTCGACCTCAGCCCTGGAAACTTAAGTGGACTGTTCTGAAGTGAAAACGTAGTCTCTTAAAGCTATTGGCAACCATCAGGTGAAGACTTCTTTAAGTTTATCGCGCCATAGAGACCAATACAAACAGATTGTAATACGGAATAGTCATTTATCTCGGTCAGCCTGGGGAACATTACACAACACATTGCACTTTATTCTCTTTTGGGGGGCAACATTTCTTCCTCAGTACGTTGAGTGTTTATAAGTGCGTGTCCACACTTGATGTCTTGTTCCTGACTGCTCTCACCTCTGGTCACATAACACAAGTCAACCATAATTTGGCCGATGTTATTTCAATCACACGCAAAGGTGCCCATATTACCTTACTGAGGTGGTGTCATATACTGAATGGTTGTACTAGATAGATAGATATTACAGTACACCTCTGTATACATTGCAATATGAATATATAATGAATATATAAAATGTCCCTACAAAATGCTTCTTCATCCAGATTAAAAAAAAGTGGGAGTAAAACGTATTATTTGAGGATAAGTTGAAATGAGGCTTTTTATATAGAAATTCAACTTCGGTGATATATTTCTGACACTAACTGGTCCCGACTGCCATGATTCCTTTCCTACTTTCCGATTCATAAGAAAATTTTCAAGAAATAAGCGATGACTTTTGAATTCCTGTTGGAAAAATGGCAGTACTTTAAGATTTGAAGATGGGTGGCGAGTATGCACTGTGGTCATACTTTTAACAAAATATCCGTTAATAAGTTATAATATGTATCTACATTACATGCTAACTCATTATTGGTATCCAAGACGTAAGTAGGAAAACACAAATTAAATATTACTTCAAAATCAATTGTTTATACTAATAACGCCTGACACACTAATTAAACTCTCTGTCAATCACTGCACGAGAGAGGGATCACACACCAAAGCCTCGTCCCCGTTCCTCTCTGCACCCTTTTGTAAGCTGGGTTCCTCTTCTCGTTATATCTCTGCCTTCTGGTGCCAGTTCCTGAAGTATCGCCACCTCCTCCCCACACCTTGCTGGGTAATGAATATGTTGCTGCCTCTGCCTCACCACCACAGTCACGCATCATTTCTCGGCTCATATTCTACCCTTCTCTCTCTCTCTTCCTCTTTTTGTGTCATCTACAAACGCCCCCCTCCTCCTCTGTCTCTCTCCAATCTCACGGTACCTGCGCCTCTTTTGTTCCTTTCCCCTTGCTATATATCTCCCTCTCTCTACTCCACTGTATTCTCTTTCCCTCACCACTACCATCCTCCGCCCTCCCCTTCAGCATTCTTCGTGTCTCATCCCCCTGGTATAGTGGGCCCCCTCGTTCAAGACTGCCTGCGTTTGGGCACACACAAATTGGTTCTGCCTCTACCAATATAAATCACAGCACATAGCATCCTTTGTATATTTTTTCTTCATGCATTTCATTCTTAAGTAAGAAACTACTAACAATTGTATAGTCACACGCATATGCCTGTATACACAGCATTTATACAAACGAAACACATATGTACTTAATATGCAAAAATATATTATTAAAGCTGACAACAATTTAACTGCCGTGAAAACCAGAGGCACCAATCAATCATCATAATACATAACCAAGTTACATTATACGTAAGGATACAGAGGGCCAAACACTCCTGAAACGCGAGAGTTCAACCTAATGTTATTTCTGGAGAGTGTAGTTTTTGTCTGCCTTCATCAAGGGAGACTCAATGAAGCAGACTGTAACTGGCGCAGCAGTTACTGACGAGCCGAGCAGTGGTCGTGCTCATGGCTGTGGTTCCTGAATAAAGCAAGATCTTTTCACACACACTGAGATTCTATTATTTGGACGAGGAGATGGACGGTTGGGGTCAGAGACTCTAGTAAAAAAAATATCGACAATATATGCCATAAAAGAAACAATAGATGTATCTTATGCTCCTTCATTGGACATTGCGAGCATCAACATATATGAAATAATATCCCTATTACAGTATGTAAGTAACAATTCAGCTACAGGTGAATAAAACGCAATTTATTATAATATTTGCAACAACTTAAAAAAATTATTGCTAACAAACTTTAAAAATGTATTACATTTATAAATGTGAAAGAGCATATAAAGCATTTTAAATTTTCCTGGAATGCGTGGATTGAATATGTAATTAATTTTTTTCTCTTGCATTTTTAAATAATTATTACCCCATTTTCTTGTTGTTATAGGTCACTAGTGGTTTGATTTTATCTGATAATTTCTTTTTATTTTGCAATTTAAAATATTTGAAGTTTTGCATTCAAATGCAACTCCTTTTTGATAATGTGGGATATTTATTTTTACTGCAAGTATAAATTAGTTTTTAAAACGACGAAGGAAGAAGCATGCACAGTCACCCAAAACTTGACTGATATATATATCTTGATAAAATCACACAGGAAAATGGGAAACAATGGAGCACCTTAGTTTTCGTCTTTATTCAAGACATCTTCAGAGGCAACTGAATTACAAGGACCGAGAGAGGCTTAAGTACACGGGGTGACCTTACTAAACATGAGGTCAGGTCATAAACACGACATCCACTAATCCGCACACCAACACCACCACACACGCAAAGGCGTTTAAAAGAAAGAGTGACGTAACTAGTCATGTTAAGTCAGGTAAAAAATATGGGACCCACTTATCATCTATCCTACATCTAACTCGAATGCTTACAATGCATTTTTAACCTTGGGCCACTGACAAATAAATTTGTGTAACATATTATCAGAGGCGGCGTCAAGCGGGGGAGAATTAAACGAGGGACTCGGAATGATTTGATGAAGACGTGTGGACATCCTAGGAAGGTGTCTTGGACACAGGAGTTACTTGGCAGATCTTGGAGAGATGGAACCTCTTTGGACACTGTTTCTGTTATCGGTTCTTTACGATATACAAACACCAGAGAAATTGTAGACTTGGGGATAAACAGAAGAAAGTGATTGCTCTTTATGGGTAGAAAAGGGAAATGTTAAGACGTCCTCACTAGCTTCACTGGTGACATAAACAGTAACGTTTGATGAAAGCAATATCAGGTCAGGAACAAACAAACAGCTATTTTAAAGGTGGACAGAAAGAAGAGCGTGAAGTTCCAGAAGGTCTTATAGTTCGCTGTACAGTATTTGTTAAGGAAGGAGAGAGGAAAAAAGGAAAAGTGTTAAATCTGGGAGAGAGAGAGAGAGAGTAGTAATCCTTGCATTTATATGCGTTGGGAACTCATGAAGTACAGATATAAACGACTTGTTCTCTCCAGAAGATACTGTAATACTAGGACTAAGTGCCGGACTGTCAACAAGGAGGGTGGAAAACCTGATGCCTCCCTGTAGAGAATGGATGTAATGGTTTTTCTTTTAGGATTACATAAGAGCAGCAAGGGTGCTTCAGATACAGGGGAAAAGAAGGAAAATGGGATATAAGGCAGAGGAGGGAAAACCTGTAGCACTGCTGTTACTACCCAGCCGGCCAGAGCAGAGCCTGAGCGAGGGGTGACACCCTTGTGAGGAATGTTAGTACTCAGATAACGGGGGATGATAATTCCGGTTTACTGACCACGAATATAAATAAATAAACATATAGTTGAGGTGTTATGTGAGAGGTTCGACTCGTGTTTGTTTTATTTACCTTTTGTACCAATTGATGTTATTTTCGTCTACCTTAAAATTATGATTTTCCAATTTTTTTTCCTTCTCGTTCTTGCAGACATCCTGCATGCATTTTGAACAGCCAAATGTCATTCCTACCAAAAGACATTGATCGATATTCTTCAATACCATGTTCACTAGATAAATATCTCAGAAATGGAAATACTTTGGTCACAATGTACACAAGAACATAAGAAAATAAGGAGTCTGCAATAGGCCGGTTGGCCTGTGCATGGCAGCTCCTGTCGAGAGTTACTACCACTCTCTATCATCCATGAATCTATCTAGCCTCCTTTTGAAACTTTCCAGAGTTCCCGCACTTACTACAAAGTTGCTAAGCTTGTTCCACTCGTCCACCACCCTATTTTTGAACCAGTTTCTTCCTATCTCCCTCCTTAACCTAAACTTATCCAACTTGAATCCGTTGCTCCGAGTCCTATCCTGCTCGGATATTATAAGAACTTTATCTATATCCCCTTTATTGATTCCTTTCACCCACTTAAATACTTCTATCATATCTCCCCGCACTCTTCGTCTTTCTAGGGAATGCAAGTTAAGTTTCTTTAACCTATCCTGATATGGAAGGTTTCTAAGTCCCGGAATCATTTTTGTCATTCTTCGCTGCACCGACTCTAGTGAATTTATATCCATTCTATAATAGGGGCACCAGAACTGAACCGCATAATTGAGGTGAGGCCTGACTAGCGCAAGATATAGTTGCAATAAAACCTCTGCACTCTTGTTACTTACACTTCTAGATATAAATCCCAATACTCTGTTTGCCTTATTTCGAACATTAACGCATTGTTTCCTAGGCCGTAGGTCCGGGCTTACAAGTACCCCTAGGTCTCTTTCACAAGTCGACTTCTCTAGGTTGATGTTGTTAAGGCTGTATACATTATAAGTATTTGTTCTTCCAATATTAAGTACGCTGCACTTGCTGGTGTTGAAATTCATTTGCCATTTTTCAGACCACCCCTGCAGTTTATTTAGATCCTCCTGTAATGCATTTGCATCCTACCCTGAATTAATTTGCCGCCCTAGTATCTAGATCGTTTATGTAGATTATGAACAAGAGTGGGCCTAGTACTGACCCCTGGGGAACCCCACTGGTTACACGGCCCCACTCAGATTTAACACCATCTACGCTGACCCTCTGCGTTCTATCGGTGAGCCATGATTTTATCCAATTTAAAACTTTCCCCTCGATACCATAAGCCTTAATTTTTCTCAGAAGCCTCTGATGCGATACTCTGTCAAATGCTTTGCTAAAGTCTAAGTAAATAACATCGTAATTTTCGTCATTATCTACTACCTCGAAGACTTTCCTTAAAAACGTTAGTAGATTTGTTAGACAAGATTTTCCCTTTGTAAACCCATGTAAAGTGTTTAGTTTCAATGGTTTTGTTACTACGTGCGTATACATCTCAGTATTTAATTCCTTTCATAGTCAGACCATTTATAACAACATCCTTTTTTCTGCTGTGGATAAGGCTTAGAAATCACTTGGTAATATTTACAACAAGAGGAACAAGTCTTTAGTGGGTTAACACGAGTCTGTTTACATAACACAGGTTTGTGTTTATATAAATATGATGGATCTCAATATCCGACTGGCAAACAAGTCTGCTACTCATACACTGTGCTAGCTAGGAAGTCCTTTTTTTCTCCGTCAGCAAGTGAGAGACTGAGTTCAAAGGTGATTATCGCTCTGTCAGTCAGTCAGCTACTACAGTGTACTACAGCTATACTAGTTACATATACTAACATAGGAGACATAATCAATCTTTTCGGCAACAGATAAACGTAACTAGCATAGATTCTTTAATTTGCAATGGTATTTCAGTGACCATATATACGACTGGTGATATATTCTGTATTTAACTCAGCATAAAGAGCCCCCCCAAAAAATAATGTACTCTACCTAAAGCGTATAATCTAGTCATCATGTTTTAAATTCATCTGCGAGTAAAGAATTCTTGCTTGTACAAAAAAAAAAGGGAAAACGTCCACTGCTCTTATGACTGGTGAAAATATTAATTTCAGTAGACGACTCATTGCTCTGTTCTTTTCACCTTTGAACAACGTACGAGAAGTTATGGTGATTTTTTTTTTATTATCCAAACTTTTTAATTTAAGGGAGGCTATATGGACAGATTGAGAGGCCTATGGAGATATGGAGAGGATGTGTGGGATGATGAGGAGTTTGGGAGTTGTGTGGGAAGATGAGGAGGTGCTGTGGGAAGATGGGGAGGAGCTGTGGGGAGATGGAAAGGATTTATAGGGACATTGGGGAGGTTTTGTGGGAGCAGGCGGATGGTGTATTAAGCGACAGTGTGAACGTGAACCTTTGAGGAGTAGAATTTAGAGAGAGAGAGAGAGATGATTAGGTATATAAAAGGGCAGATTTAGGTTCTAACTATCCACTACCTACTATGGAGTCACTGGCCTGAACTTCATGAAACTAAGCCCGAAGACCTTGGATGGGGGAGTGTGTCAGGACGATTAAATCTCAAACACGTTCATACTGGCCAAATTCCACCCCAGTCAAGGAGAGATAATTTAGTAGTGTACATACTGTGTGAGTTTCAAATAGCGAATGAATGCGATATGGTGACAGTATAACGGAGTAAAGAGAACACGCACAATCGCACATAAACGTAATTCTTCAAGGTTGTCTGGGATAAAAGCGTGTTAGTTTAAGATATTTTGGTGTACCAGCTCTCTCAAGGCGTCCTTTGGGGATTCGCCTTTAAGATCCTGAGAAGGGAGACAGCAAAGTCAAGCGGGCTGGTCTGCTGCCCCGGTATTAACTCACTCCTCTAGAGAAGGTTGTGGTATTCACCTTCAAGGATGTTGGTAACTTTACTCAAGAGATAAACACACACACACACAAGAAGAAAAACACATATGAAAAAAATCGATTAAAGAAGAAAAAACACATGAAAAAAATCGATTAACTGAAATTTATTGATAGATAATATAATCTATACTTCACTGTGTTAAGATTTTTGGCAATATTGTTGGGTCATAAGGTGTTGGTCTACTGCAGCGTCGAGAGCTGTGATCCAGTCAGTAATTAAAGGCAAAAAAAGCATGCCAACCTTGTTAACTGACGTAAACTGCAATTAAGGACGAGTGAAAGGTTCAGGATCTTTTCCTTCTGTTTACTACTAATCTCCAGGGCAAAGAGACGTCACAAGTAAACATCAGATTACTGTACTAATTACCTTTGGATAACACTTAATGTCGTAACGAGAAAGTATCAGGTAACTTACTTTTAAATGTAACTCACGTATTTTGTAATACCTGAACGAATATTTTATTACACCTGATGCCATTTACTTTGTCAGAATTTTTTGTTGTAACAAAGTATCATGGCTTTTTATAATTTTCTCCTTTTGTAACAATATAACCATTTCCGTCAAATACGCCAACTTGTAAACTTATTTTGAATTGGTGTGGATGGTACACCTCTTGTCTCCCGTCAGTAGTGTTCGAAATAAAGTCGGGGGCTGGGGAGGAGGGAGGGGGTGTCAGAAATGCTCATGTATCTAATGCTAAGAATTGTTTTATAATATAAGGTCAAGTCGTGTTTATACCTTAGCACAATTGCAACATGGTTTCCTATTATAACTTATATTTAGAAGAGTGAAGCTGGAAACAAATACATTTAAGTCCTACAACACAAATGTTACAAATGCAGTTAGATCATTTTCCATGTGCATTCACCTGTGATTTATGATGCAGTTTATCATGAGTTGATGACATTTTGTGGGAACGTATTGTCTTTATTATTGTTGAAAAATATAAACCGTTTCCGTTAATCTTGCTTCCAACTGTACTTCGGAACATATCGACCCCCACCTGCACAGATAGTTGCTTTAGCTACTGTACATACAAATACCTTAAAATTTTATATAAATAAATTGACTAAAGTAATAACGTTAAACACTAAACATTCACACACATGTTTATAGTGAATGGCTATATTGTTGGGTTACCTGTGCGCGAGTGACTAGCTGATTCTCTGAGTCAAATTTTGACCCCCCCCCTATTTCGAACACTGATGTGATAGTTCGCGGTCAGGGCTCCCTCAGTCCACCCAGCTGTGACTGGCTGTCTAATTTTACAGTTAGTGAAGTGGCAACGGTCGAGTGACGCGGTGGCCTTACCTCCTTGTGAACTGAAAAGAGACTGTATGTCTGATGGTCCATCAAGCATACGGTACAAATTTTCACTTAACTTAAGGGGTAAATTTGAAATCTTATAAATGCATATGGGTAGAGTGCTATTTCACAATACGTTCAATTCATCACTCAAAAACTCACCATACCCAAAGACGTTACAAAGTAAGTCATCACACTCAAAGTGGTCACACAGAAAGTCACCACACACTAACAGTACACTACTGTTGTGGGGATATACAGGGTAGTCCACGTAAACCTGAACAATTACCAATTTTTAGTACAGACGATACCAACTATCACCTACTAGTACTAACAAAATTCAGTTTGGTTGGTTGGTTACCTTAATCATGTTTGGTTGGTTCGTATTGTCTGTTGTAGACACACGTGATGTGGTGGGTTGTGGAGACACGTGATATGGTGGGTTGTAGACACACGTGATGTGGTGGGTTGTGGAGACACGTGATGTGGTGGGTTGTGGAGACACGTGATGTGGTGGGTTGTGGAGACACGTGATATGATGGGTTGTGGAGACACGTGATGTGGTGGGTTGTGGAGACATAAAAGTGACGGGATGTAACATCTTCCACTAAGGGGATTAAAAAGAAGGAACTCTGTGACATCCTCAAACAAATATTCGTCTTATGTCTCATTGTGTTCTTAACTTCCCAATCAAAATCCTTTTACAAATACTGTGTGTTTGTCAGTGTCGATGATGGTGGAATTGAGTCGTCCTTCGATCATTGATTATCATCTGGAGGATGAGATCATAGGCACTGCGTAGGAAGTTCTCATGACTG
This sequence comes from Homarus americanus, assembly GCF_018991925.1. NCBI lineage: Eukaryota > Metazoa > Arthropoda > Malacostraca > Decapoda > Nephropidae > Homarus > Homarus americanus. Next base: position 17,840,779 of record NW_024713129.1, read on the forward strand.
CAGGCAAAATGAAATACAAATAAAAGATTAAACTGAAGTATATGAAGTAATCCTACAAGTTATATGGAGTGTAAATTTAATCGACAAGGCGAAGAAAATTTTTCTTGTAATTTTGCCATCTCCTTTATGATAAACCGAAGAACATAATAAGCGTAAGTTCAATGTTCACCAGCCCTCCATCCACCCACACCCACTCCCCTTATCGTGCCATGAACAAATTATGAAACTTTACCGATCTGGACCAAACTTGGCATGGATAGCAAGTGTCATGTGGGGATCTAAAAAAAAACTCCAACCAACCCGATCCGACACACCCAACCCGACCCGACCCGACACGCCTGAGAAAACGAGAGAAAGAGAGAAATACTAACGGTGGCCTAGTGGCGGCGGCGTTTCTGCTAGTATGTTATAAGTATATACTGCAGTTAGTCTATAGTATAGTATAAAAGACAAAGAACATCAAAATATATGTATTTAGTTTCAGGGTTTATTTAGTTATTTATTACTTGTACTTATTACTGGTATTTGTTTTCCTCTCATCTGTATAGTTTAAACCTTTACTGTTGTTTTGAGGAACTTTAGATTTTATTGTTTTTCTCCAAAACTTATGTTCACATTTACATTTTTTAGAATGTATCAAATCACCCATGATAATTATCCTGTATTTAAAACGAAAAAAAAATAATAACACTTAGTTAATATTCGTTAAGGTTAGGTTAAGTTAGTTTAAGTTTTATATTTCACAATTCATTAATACCTAACATGATCGCCGATGGCTTAAAATAGTACATAGAAATTATCGATATTAGGCAATTATCCCTATTTAGCTGACTGGCCAGGATTATATAGTCTACAATTAGCCTTTACAAATCATCAGTCGTTTTAGTCAAATAGAGATAACTTTTTGGTTAGATTATTACAACTTAATTAACATTAATTCGTATATGATAAAAATTTAGCCTGTTACAGTTAAAATGTAGTTTACTGTCATATGATGGCTAAATTATACTTTAAGTAGGTTAGGTTAGGTTTAGTATGAAGGTATTCATTTATATGTATACGTGTTTATGATCTACATGATCGTTTATGGCCAATAAAAAGTTTCCACAAAAGAGAAATACCTAGAAGCTATCACTAATCGTCAAGTATCCATATTTAGTGTAACATACAGTATATATTAGGTGGAGTTCCATTTTTATTTGTTTGCTTTCGTATTATTTAAGTCATTTATTTGTTGACATTTACTATAGAATAAGTAAATATTATCAAAAAGAACTTTGAAAAATCACAAGTGACTTTGTAACATATAATTAGGTCGAGATAATAATACAAATACCACGTGCTGGTCAAGCTCCGAAAGAGTTGTCCGGGGGTCTAGCTAACCTCTGGTCGAGGCTTGACCAGCACGAAAAAAAAAAAAAAAAATTTATATTTTGGTGACCTGTGGTGTAATGGTCAGCATGTTCGCCTCGCAAAAGAGTGGACCCGGGTTCGATTCCTGAGCAGGGTGAAACTTTTTTTCTTTTATTTTTACGCCATTTGCCTGTATCTACCCAGCAGTTAATCGATTTGTGGATCGTGTTCTGGGGTAATGGTTAGCCAGTGCAGTTGGCGAGTTGTCCGGTCTTCTCGGATTATTCCTTGACACTGGGTTATGCAACTCGTTAACTAAGGGTGTGGTTGTTGTGTTGGCGACAGCATCTATACCTTAAACAAATTCACGCCCAGGTGGCCCTTGGGCCGGCCATCCTCGTACCAGCGTGGCAACCAATATTGTTACGTGATTAAATATGTTATTAGTATATACTGCAGTAAGTGTATACTGTAATATAAAAGACAAAGAACATCAAAATACATATATTTAGTTTCAGGGTTTATTTAGTCATTTATTACTTGCACTTATTACTGGTATTTGTTTTCCTCTCATCTGTATAGTTTAAACCTTTACTGTTGTTTTGAGTCACTTTAGATTTAATTGTTTTCTCCAAACCTTATGTTCACATTTACATTTTTTTAGAATATATCATATCACCCATGATGATTATCCTGTATCTAAAACGAAAAAAATAATTAATAACACTTAGGTAATATTCGTGAAGGTTAGGTTAAGTTAGTTTAAGTTTTATATTTCACAATTCATTCATACTTAATATGATGAAGTACATGATCGCCGATGGCCTGTTAGAAACTACAGTATGTGCTTCATGACCTAAGTTATTGAAGCAGTAGTGCATTATAAAACTACATGAAGCGGCATCTAAGCACTGGGAAGTGAAAAAAAAATAAGATTGTGAGGAAAAGCTAAAATGCATTTGAGAAATGTTCCAGAGAAGGCACAGAAAAGAAACATATTTTGCGTTTAAATTTACTAATATTTTTATTGCTACAACTTAATGGAAATTAATTTATATATGGTAAAATTTGGTGCTTTTCATTTAAGACGTCGTTTACTGTAATTGGTTGTTAAGGTGAGGGGTCCAGCTTTAACAGAGCCTCCACATTATACCGAGACCATGCATGACGTGCTGCCTTATGTTTGAGATAGATTTTATATAAAACTGATTTTCAAAATGCAGACCCAATCTTAGCTAAATCAGTATAAAAAATAAATGTCATGTACTTTATTGATACGTGGCATATTAGTGTTCAATATATCACAAACGTTCTAAATAAAAGGAATATGATTTTATATATATTGCCTTCTTTTTTGTCGACCTTCAATATGATTTTCAAATAAATCAATCAGCCAAGGCTACCTGCACCATGGAGACGTAATCCATAACGCATCAGATGTTACCACCAAATATTTTAGGCAAGGTTAATCTACTGTGAAAGGAGATCGATTTTTTCTTAATATAATAATACCTAGAACATTCCATTTAAAAAGAATAAGATTCATTATATTTTTAACAAAGATTTTATTTCATATGATGCTAACTTCTTCAAGTAAAATACATCTTACAGTAAAGTGTTAAAGTGGAAGTTTTTCTTCTTCACAGAATATAGATGTCAGCATATACATTTTTGTTAAATAATTTGCATATATGGAAAAATAAGACACGTTAACTTATAAGGGACTACTGATCAATGTGAAAGATATTAAATTTTTTTAAACTTTCTGTTCCGGATGATCATACTGAACCAAAGATTAGAACATTGTTGTTTGGTTCCTTCTTGTTTACGTATATTAAAGGTTATTTCTCTGCGGTATTATCGGAGTACTATATTTTACAAAATCAATTAAGATACGCTTAGGACAATTGGATTCGTTTTCCTTAAAAATGAAAAGTAAAACATATTTAAAGTTCTCACTGCGTTTGATCCACAAAAGGGAAAGATTTTCTTCCTTTACAGAAATGCGAAGCTCTTATAGACCTACATGTAGTGTAATATATATCAAAACCTCTCTATCATCTTCAAATTCGTAGAAATGTTTTTGTATGAAATTACGTATATCTTTCCAATAATAATAATAATAATAATAATAATAATAATAATAATAATAATAATAATAATAATAATAATAATAATAATAATAATAATAATAATAATAATAATAATAATAATAATAATAATAATAATAATAATAATAATAATAATAATAATAATAATAATAATAATAATAATAATAATAATAATGGGTCAATCCTCAGCCATACGTCAAAAGTAGCCTCATCAACTTTTATCTTACTTGTTTTCTTTCTTGTATTTTTATTTCCTTGTAACAGATAAGTGATTAAAAAAGAACAATAACACTTTTGTTACACAGCCATATTGCACTATTCATGGACTGCGTTTCCAGTCCACTCTGATCCTTTACCTACATTGTATTCACGATTTACGAGACTACAATAATACACTCTAAACTGCAGTAGTATTCTAAAACTATCTGGTGGGTAAATTTATTAAGGAAATCTTCTCGCCACATACCTAGTAAATGTGCTTTAGTAACTTTTATTGCGTCTTTATTCTGATAAAAATAGGTTTAAACTATAAGATTCTATGAGAATCGTTGTTGAACAAGTCCTAAAATCTTCAGTGGTTTTAACGAGACATTCAGATTTTACCGCTGTGAGATACTGAAGGTGAGATAAAGCTGAAGGAATTTACACGTATTTTCATACTTAGTTATTCACCAAAATGAGGTTCCTGAGTAAAATGAATGGTATATTAATGGTGAATAAACTACTGTAAATAGTTGTTTTATCAGTCCTCTACAGGATCTACAGTAAAATATTTTTCTTGTCTGTGTAGATGTACTTTTCCCGCGCCATTAATTACGAATGGAAAATTATTCAGAGGTAGAAACAAATTTCCACAATGTTAATACCCTTCAAGACTTTAAATACTGTAAATTCTGACTTCCATTAAAACTCAATTCATTAGGCACACACTTACAAGACCAAACGAACGCAAGAGCACACACAATTTTTTTAATCATAGTTCATTAAAATATACTTCACATTCAATACACATTTGTATTTGTGTTACGCTCATGATTAACTTCAGAAATGTTCTTTGGGTATTAAGGTACAAGTAGTATGTATCTTTTGTACAGTACTTCTTATTATTATAAATGTAAACTTTGCCCGGTTGAAATTAAAGTACTTCTATCCACTTCCGTCATGGATAGTACTTAATGATGCACTACAATATACTGTATATTCAAACACTCAACACTCAGACGCTGGTGTAAATTTGAAAGTTAGACCGCCTATACATGGGCTGTCTGCTGCCCACACACGATATAGTATTTCTAGCTGTAATATGTGGTTTCAAGAGCCGTGAATTCTGTCGTATTGGTATCATCTGTTGCCTTTATAGGCAGTGTATGTAAGAGATACGCCGTTGATGTGTGTGTGTGTGTGTGTGTGTGTGTGTGTGCACATATGTGTATATCACAGAGAAAAAAGTATTTTTCATTTGCATTAACAAGAAAGCAGAAGTAGCGCAAGAATGAATATTAAAAATCAACACACTTATGTAATTCTTACAACAAAATAATTTAATAATTCCTCCTCCCCCCAATTTGTTTATTATTATATAACCTCTCATGTTCCCTCGTTCTCCATATAATTGTCCTGCCCATCACCAGTGACTCCCAATAAAAGTAAGAGACACAAATTATACTCTACGAACTGTTAGAATATGACAAACAACTATTGAAGTTTTTGGGACATACAGTATATGACTATCAACACTAAAGCAGCAGGTAATGTGAGTTTATCGGGTTATACATCTATCATTATGGACAGACAGAAGTGGATGATGAACACGAGGGTGAGAGAAGGTATTCCCTTTCTGGTGTTTAATATACAATAAGAGTCTTTAAATCATTAAGTCATTATTATTAAAACTGCAGTGAATTCAGTTGGAAAAGCTATGGCCATCAAACTCTGAAGATGATTCAGAGGTCGTTAAGTGCGTAATAAGGTTAGTAATTATACACTAGAGTCCATCAACAACTAACGAGTATGAGATAGAATTCCCTGTACAAGAGAAGACTCAAGTCAGACATAAAACACGATTAAAGAAAGTAAAAATAAAATAAAATAAAAATAAAACTTAAAACCTATTCAATTCACAACATAAGGCTTCTGTCACAAAAAAAAATCTGTAAAAAAAAAAAGTCCCTAAAAATATCATGGACTTTCCTTTAAATGTTTATATAGCGCCATCTGCAAATACAACTTCTCTCTACGTTCGCTTAATGCTGGTAAAATACACGGGTAGAGACTGGAATGTGTGTTATTTTATGGAGGTGACAACAAGACCGTGTATCCCTACTTTTGGAGAGTGACAAACAATGGATAGTAGAACTCTGTTGTGCTGAGAAGAGCTGAGGGGAATGTACAAGAGAAAGAACAAAGATAAAACAATAAATTCAAGTGACGTTGTTTGTAAGTATTTGAGGAATTTGGGGCCACGAAATAGTGAAAGATACAAAGTAAACATTAAAGGTTGTTGTTATAAGTGAAGAGGAATATTTGTCGAGTAAATAAGTTTGTAAAAATATAAGAACCAATTTATCAGGATGAACAAGAACACAAGAAATAAGATATACAGTACAAGGTTCATTATCAGATAAAACAAAAATAACTAAAACACAACTAAGATACACAAAAATGAATCGGCAAATAACACACTAAAAGGGGATGTTAAAAGGCATGGGTTAGGAAAATGATAGATGGGAACTCTGAGTGGAAACTGTGTGGGGATGTATTGTAACGTTATCAAAAGGACGAGGAGAGATAGCAAAGGAGGGGAGGAATATGTGAGACGTGAGTAGTGGGGTGTTATCAAATTCTGAGAAGGTATGGAAAACATAGGAGGAATATTTTGTAGGGTTATTGAATGTTAGGGAGGTAGGGGAAGCTGGAATATTACTATCGGCTCTTGGAAGATTGGAGAGAATGTTCGAGGGAGGCTGAGTATAGACAAGTTACGAGGGTGATAAAGGAGGCACTAGGAGGGGAAGAGCGAGGTTGAGGAAGTGTGTATTTCATGCTAAGAGTGTGGGAGTAGAATGAAATCAAGGAAGCCATGTATTAGATGAATGCAGGGCAACACCTTCATGAAAAAAGATTAAGGTATATGTAATGAATGTAAACAATAGTATTAGACATTATATAATGTGTAAGTTAAAATAGTATTTTAGACTGTGAGAATGTGTATGCCAAAAGATATGGAAGAAACTATGAATGAGAAGGGGTTCTGTTGACGGCAGGAGAATAGTCTTTACACTGAGAGTAGGTGTCTAGGAATACTTTAGGGGATGAACAAGGGGTGCTAAGGGTGCCAGGGGCACTAAAACGAAATAAGTCGCTGGGATCATGGTATTCGTCTGTAGGTCGAGCAACGGCTCACCATGACAACGCACGAATAACCACACAACCCTGCTTCAGTAAGTGAAGCAAACTTTGGAACGTAGCCATAACCATGGGAGTAATGCATTCAAGAGAAGCATTACGTGCTAACGCTTGACATGGTGAGTGAAACAAATACCCGAATTGTGAAAATAATGAATGTTGTTTATTGTGTTAGCAATGTATAACTTAATTTTAGTTGCTTCAAGGATGTAATTAATAACATTTCCTGCAGAATTTTACACAAGAGTCGCCACAATTCGCTGTAATAGATGATTTTTTTTTTTTTTCGTGAGAATTAAATTTAACTGTCTGTCTTTAAATTGTCTTATCCTAGCTGTTCCCTTCACTCTATATCACCTATACTCTCGTATATACTTGTATAAACATAAGTGATGTCAAATATAAACATAGCACTAAATAACAGGTGAATTAACCATAAATATGTTTTACGGAACATAAATACAACTTCCAAAATTACCCTCATGTACTGCCTCACCGTGGCCTGACGAGCTATACGTACGGTATAGTTGTGTCGGGCCTCAGGTCGAGGCACACCCGGCTCGCAGCCTCGAGTAGTGGTCCCACCCTGCTTGGCCACTCGCACATGGCTGGTTCACAGCGGGCCCGTCTTTGGGAGGCCTCAGGGTAATTACCTTGCTTGGCCACTCGCTTCCTGGCCAGTCATGGCGGGCCCGTACTTGGGAGGCCTCAGGGTGGCCCACTCCTTGGCCAGCCGCTTCTGCCTCGTTCATTGGATGTCTAATGGTAAACTAAGGAATTTGTCATTAGGGATCCTAAGAACTTGGCCGAATAATAATAAAAGTAACGAGTTGAGCACGAAGTGTATAACTTAACCAACGAGGGGCTTTGGGGGAAGGGGGGAGGGGGGTAAACGAAGTGCGTAACTTAACTAACGGGGGCGAAGTCCTCTGTTGGTTAGGTTTAACATCGTATTCTTTCGGAGGGTTCAGAAAGACAACAGCTGGATTCAACTCTCCCTCTGGCCAAGGACTTGTGACTGAACAGTCACCATAAAAAGTCCATGTCTATTTCCGAACGAATCAGTATCGAAACTAAATGAGCACATCTCATTAACATTCCGTTCCATATGGAATAGTAAAAAACACGAACAAACAAATAAATTCACACTTCCTCTTTCTCTCTCTCTCTCCCTCTCTCTCTCTCCAGATGAAGATGGCAGGTTAATGAAGTTGTCATTCTTAATACATATGAAAATTATGCCCTTGATCATAATGACAACAGGAATTTCAATATATTTTATATGGATATCAATGATATGTTCATAGGTGCATATACTGTATATATTACATAAAATACATGAAGTAACAGATACAAAGGCGCTCATTTGTTTACCAATGACAGTAAAAGTTTCAAAGTTATAGTAAATCCACCGATATTTTGCAATACATCATCCAAGCTTATTAACGATAGCTAATAATAATAATAATAATAATAATAATAATAATAATAGTAGTCATTATCGACGATTTAGCTTGCAAAGATTATTATTTAATGTTAGAGGAAATATTTAGATATTTTACGAATTGGTGAGGTTATCGATTACTACTTCACGTGTTAGTTTTATTAGGTTAAGGCCTATATATAGATATTTATTACTGAAAATATTAAGTTATTCAAAGTTAATTAGAACCTCTGTGTGACTGACAACGATCCCCTACCTGCGGGTCCACGGATTTGAAGACAGAGAGCTGAAATATGGTAGGAAGGGGCGGGTGGACTAAGCGATGGTTTCATATTATAAACTCCTGTTCCTTGGCCCGCGTGAAGCAGGAAGAACTTAACTAATCTACCCTGATAAAACACAGATAACTTCCGTTCCGTAAAAAAAAGATAAATTGCACCATACAGTATATGCAAGTAATAATAATGTTCTGTGTTTTCCCTTTACGTTATAAAACTTACTCAGACGATCATCCCTAAAACACATGATCTCTCTCTCTCTCGCTCTCTCTCTCTTTCTCCCCAGTTGAAGATGGCAGGTTATATATTATAATCAATGATTATCTGGGAAAGTAATTATACGAATCAATGGAAGAACTGGCTACTCTTTCCAAGTTTCCACAGGCCTGCCAACTGTTTACGAGGTACAGAGATGAATGCGTCAGATTGCTGTAAGAAGGTTGTTTTAGATTTGTGCGCGTACTGTTGTTAACTCTTTTAAGGTACTGCGTGAAACACTGACCTTAACTCCATACTCTGCCTGCATGTTCGGTTTTCCAATTTCGATGCTCGTCGTGTTAGTGTATGTCCAACTGTTATGGAACTCAGGAAGACGTAAATCTATATATATTTTTCCGTGTTGTCACGCGCCATCAACCGCAAGGTGACACAACTTCAAGCATGTAGGAAGAATACAGTATAGGGAAGTACTGTACTTCTTCATGTAGATTGTAGAGGGTGGTAGACCGATGGAACAGTCAGATGGGTAAATCATTTGCGTCAGGGCGACACAGTCTATCGATTGTTCTCCCTTCTGGTTCCAATATTGTAAACAGTTTGGTATGAACCTTGATGTAAAAGAGATGTGATCAAGCAAATTAGATTTAAATTTTTGTACATACGACACCAAAATTGATTGGCAATTTACAGGACGAAAAAATATTTAAATTGAAATACTGTAAAACATTTTATAACCTTTATCTTGTGATCTCATAAAGGTCTGTATTGATTAAGGCACTTTAGCAATATGTGTGTGTGCGTGTGTGTGTGTGTGTGCGTGTGTGTGTGTGTGTGTGTGTGTTAATAAAGAAGAATGTTAATTAGGTAAAGTACTTTAGGGTGTAGGCAGGTATCCTGCTTACCGTCCTCCCAAGTACTCATACTAAAATATTATCCCCTAATTTTTCATCACATATGTTAACATAATGGCAACAGTTTTTTCTGAGCATCATAAAGCCTTCCTTTCCATCCCCATCTCCCCGTAAAAGTGGCCTTGCCTCGGCCTGGCAACACGTATGAATATTCATACCGTACCTGTTGCCTCACCTTAATTCGCTCATGCATATAGATCCTTAGATTTTTCCCTCCCAGTATTTGACCGTGAGCACTTACGGGAAAATATATATGCCTTTAAAGATAGGGCCAAATGATTTTTGCATAAATGAAACCACTTGAAGCATTTTCCCAGACGCTACACGTTTTGATATTGGTTTTACCTGCATTTAGCATTAATCAGCTACATTGTATATATATATATATATATATATATATATATATATATATATATATATATATATATATATATATATATATATATATATATAATCAACAACCTCACCAGCCAGGAATCGAACCCTCGACCTACTGGGTGGGACTAGGGAACGCTTACCGACCAACCCACAAGGACAGTGTCCTTGTGGGTTGGTCGGTAAGCGTTCCCTAGTCCCACCCAGTAGGTCGAGGGTTCGATTCCTGGCTGGTGAGGTCGTTGATTATATGTTCAAAGTCCGCGTGTTATATGGACTAAAAATGAAGTATATATATATATATATATATATATATATATATATATATATATATGCTGATAAAAATATTCGGTGGACGATGTAATTTTATATTTAATAAAAAAAATATTGAAAAGCGATATAGAAAACAATACAAATCTCAAGGTATATTCCTTTTCCTGCCACTATTGGAAACATTTCTGGAAGTCTTCTTTTGGAATCGCCCTCAGACGGTCGGTTGTGTTGGATTCGACGTCTTCAATCGCGTCAAAGTGTTTCCCTTTCATCGTTTGTTTCAATTTGGAGAACAGCCAGAAGTCACACAGTGACCGGTCGAGCGAATATGGTGGTTACGGGAGGACGGAAACGTTTTTGCCAGGAAAAATTTGTTGATGCTCAAATTTTGACATCTTCGACAAAAGGGCCACACTCAACATACACCTGCTACCACAAATCAGAGTGTTGGTTCAAACAAGCGTATATCAGGTCGCTGCTCAGCATGGGCACGAGCAGAGGCTACTGTATTATGCCTCACTCACTGACGTTCCCAAACCCCCTCTCGTTTGGTAATAGTGAAACCCTTCACCGACTTGTTTTATCAGCCCTCGTGCGCGCGCGTGTGTGTGTGTGTGTGTGTGATTTTTTTCAGTTTTAGTCTCAGTTTCAATCATCGACAAAGGAAATGTTTTCTATCAAGGCAGCTTTACGGCGATTTAACATTAGTCCTCCAATCTGCTTCGGGATCATTTTAAGATTCTGAGCAATCTATCCGTTCTTTAACTCTACATAACACATCTCTACTCCCCCAGAGGACCTGGTCACAATGACAGTCTCTACTCTTTTATAATAATCAATAAGAAAATGGTTTTGAAAATTAATATTCATCTTTCTGTAATGTCCATGGCTTTGATATTTTCTTCCTTTTAGACACAATAGTTATATCGTTGGCATCAACAGCGAGAAGAGCGGAAGCTTTCGAGGAAAAAACTGTGTAAGTCTTTTTCTTGCACAGCGAATGGATATTCTCTGGTAGTTATTATCACTTTTGTTCGTTATTATGATTTATGGTCGTAATCAGTTTTATAATACTCCGTCCATTAAGAGATTCTTTTCTGACTGTTATGAGAGGGAAAATGTTAAATTGTCGATGAGACAAAAAACGAAAGAAATTAATTTTGTTACCATGGAAGAAAAATCCATCCCGTCATTCATAGGAACCTTCAACAGAGATGCAAATTTTCGTGAGCTAGAAGGTTTCCTGTTAAGGTTCACATCATTATGGAAATGCACATTATCATTATGGAGCCCAATATTAAAGAGATAAATTATTGCAGTAATGTTACTACTCAAAGCTATTACAGTTAGTGATGTCTGGTACACTGCAATAAATAGTGAAATTTGTGAATCTCGATCTTCATACATTAGTTTCATATAATTTTAGAGGCATAAACACGTATTTTGCAACTTACGTCACATGAGCTGTCGTTAAAATAAGGTAATCGGTGCCTTTAGAGCAAACTCAACCGTAATTTGAAGGAAACATTTTGAAACTGTATTAGATATGTCATGCTTTTTAAAAATCTACCATCATTGTGTATGGATATATAACTGATCTTCGTAACACTACAGCCTGCAGTTTTTATGAATGAAAAAATATGTTCAGTAAATATTTTGTTAAATAATAAGAATTACCGAGTCAAGCATACAGTAAATGCTAGGCGACATTCATCTTGCACTTAAAATACAATACGAACGAGTCTCTCAATGTGATAGATTCTCTTTGGCAATAAAGCATCGGTAGTGTGAGCAGCTGGCGAGATTTATAGTTGAAACATAAACAAAGTGAAAGCACAAGAGATGCATCTTTCACTGATAATAATTGACCGAAGGACTTCAAAGATTGTAGGGGCCTATATGAACACTATATACAGAAGATATACTGAAGGAAAGAATGTAAGTGAGGTAGACGGCAGAAGGGAAAGAGGGTACAAGAAAAAGTGATGAAGGGACGAATTGAGAAAGTAGGAAAAGAAGTTTTAAAGAAAGAGAACGTGTTGGAGCCTCCCTGGACCATCCACGTGGACACTGAAGGATAACATACTGTACAGAACTAAACAAAAATTTACAGAAAATATTAAAGATCACATAAAAATAATAACAAAAGTTAAAAATCTAATGTCAATAGAATAAAAAAAAATTGACAAATATAATAATTATGATCACACAAAAATAAATGCACAGAAAATAAATAAGATTAGCTTGCAATCAATTTGAATGATAGCAATTTCAAAGTGGTGACCTTGACCTTTGCTGAGAAGTGTTGTTATATTAATGAATGTCTGTGCTTCAACATCTAAGGACTTTAAGCACGAATTCTAAATAGATTCATACACGAAACAACAACAATAAATAAATAAGGAATACAATTCTCTTTACATCAGACTGGCGTTGATGTTATAATCATGTATTACAGCACTTTAACAACGTAAGCTTTTAAGTGCATAGTCTCGATTAGTAAATAAAGTATGATAGGTGAGTCAATACGTTACGCACCAGCAATTAAAGATTAAGAGGTCCTGGTTGGCATAGTAAAAAAAAACATTAATACACTGAAGACTGAAAAAAAAATTAAGGCAAAATATAATGCATATGATGAAACAAAGTAAAACAAAGTCACTACAGTATATATTTAGAGGTTACTAGAGCCAGCATCATAATGTAAAAACGTACTTCAGCGGCGTTACCAGATTTCGGGAAAAAGCCTATTAATAAAACCAGATCATCGGCTCGGGCACCGCTCCGCACTTCATGATCCTTAAATCCCTTTCCGAAAAAAGGAGAGCTTCAGTGGATCCAGCCTTCTGTCGATCAGGGAATCCCTCACAGTCCAACAAGATCAAACCCACATCTTGGGTGATGTATCGTGAAGGTTTTCGTTTAATTCTGATAAATCTTTATTGGTCAGGGAGACATGTTTTAACAAAGTAAATATAGATAGAAAAATGTCATACAAGTGGGCATATTTTCCTCTGATTGTTGTGAAGTAAAGTTGACAGAGAAATGTCCTGTGATACGACTTGCATGGTGCCTGGTGCGATAACATCAAAGATAATTATTCTGACAACCTGTATTACTAATTAGAAACAAATGATCCCTTACGGAAAATTCTTTTCTTAGTTTTTCATTTTTCAATGTTTATTCATGAAACGTTTGAACTCTTCTTCAACCAATTACAGCTGATCAAAGTGATAGGACGGACCCCGGCAGAGATAAAAATACTTTTTCTAGGCTGCTGCATTGATTCATCCTGTCTGGAACTGAGAGTTTAAATCGGTTCATCCTTTCATCTCACAAAGTCGTCACCCAAACTAAGGTTCACCTCGAATGTCTTTTCAGTTTTATGTGTCTCTGGTTTTATATATATATATATATATATATATATATATATATATATATATATATATATATATATATATATATATATATATATATATATATATATATATATATATATATATATATATAACCGGTCGGAATTTACTGGACTTTATTTTCTCACTTGACTTGGGGTTTATTAAAGATTAATAGATGGTAATGGCAGTGGAAGCGCCCCTTTGAGAAAAATCCCGAACCAGCACAAGAACACTTAAATCTACTAAACAAAATGAATTGTCCGTGACCCGTGGAAGGATAGCGTCTGTGACTGGGATGAATGAGACACACTGTAAAATTTAGACACTTATATTCCCTCCAACACTACAAACACAATCAAATAATGGTACACCAATATGCGCACCTCTTAACTTGAACTTAAAACACTACTCTGGGGAATAAAAGTTATACATGATATAGAAATTATTAGAAACTCAGGCAACAATAAATTTGAAGTATTAAGAAATGTTGCTTGCACACATGAAACAGGCCTTAAGGGCTTTCAACAAAATAATATCCAGCACTGAGAAAATGGTATTCAAAAATAAGAAATTAATAATTCCACCATGAATAGGCCTAAAGGGCACTCAATATAATAATGTTACACCAACAGATGCAGGCCTTAAGGGTTTTCAACAAAATAATATCAGTCACTGAGGAAATGGTATCAAAAAATAAGAAATTAAATACTCTACAATGAATAGGCCTTAAGGGCACTCAATGTAATTATATCACCCCAACAGATGCACACTTCCTAACCTAACTTAACCACTACTCTGGGGAACAAAGGTTATACCTGAGATCGGAATTATGAAGAAAAATTAGATGCATTAAAAGAATCAAATCACAGTATCACTCTGGTTCCACGTAGTGACACAACATTCAAAAAACAATACTATCAAAATTATTTAAGAAATATTAAGCTACACACGTTAAGATAATATCAGTAACTGAGAAATGGTATTAACTACACCCAAATATAGTCACTATTATTGATATGTTACTGGGTCCACCAATACTCGTGAACCATGCTCCACCCAACTCAACATACACCCGTAATAAGGGAGATAAAATGTTCCTCTAGGTATCCCCTAGACTCATGGTCTCAGTGTGCGACCCTGTATCACTCAGCTAGCTTCACTTTACCCCCGGTACATCCATAAAGCGGAAGGGAGTGAGCCAATCAGACCTTGTACAGTTGAGAGAAGCTTTAGCTTCCCGTTAGCAAGAGGGTTTCACTAAGCTGCTTGAAACATGTGGTATTGTGAGCCGAGGTAGAGGAGAGCTGATGACCCCAACGATCGTCCCGTCGTCAGCTGGGCACCCAGACGGCTAGATTCCCTCAAGAGATCCTTTGATACCCCGCTAAACAGTGACAGGCCTACACTGATCGGTCCAATGGCGACAATCGCCACCCTCAATCATCAACGGCAGTCTCAAACGGCAGTCAATCTCTCGCAGTCAAACTCCGGTCAACTCCGGTCAAGTGGGTTCTGGCGGAAACCCTGAAATGAACTCACTGTTAGCTCTAGTTTACTTTACCACTGCCCTATCTAACCCTGTCTGAGATCGAATGAGACTTACTTGTTATACTGCAATAGTGCAACACAGGTGACTAGGCCACGTGACTATTTCTGTGACGGACGCGCAGGGACGTCTTGTTTGTCTGAATGCTTCCCCGTGACTGAGAGAGAGCCCGCCTCGTGTCCTCTCAAGGCGTTAGCTTAGGCCTACGTGACATATTTTCCGCCTAACTAATAACTCCTTGGGACACCCGTAACATTATTCAGACTGATAAACGATCTATAATAATTTCAAATTCAATAATAGTCCCTTAACTTCATGAATCGCATCATTATTAATTCGGCAAATTACATTTAATATCATATAGGCCTAGTTCCACAACCTCCCACTATGTGCGGGGAGTGCTCTCTTCCCTCAGACGACCTTGAAAGCTCAGTATCGCCAATGGCGGGCGTTTGAAATTTCTGAATATTACATATATATATATATATATATATATATATATATATATATATATATATATATATATATATATATATATATATATATATATATATATATATATATATATATATATATATATATATATATATATGGATACTGCTACTACTATACTACTTCTATAGTAATATGCTACCCCTTCCATTTCTATTAATATTTAAATTTTAGTAACAACTACATCTACTATTACAACTAGGCTGATATTACTACTACTACTACTATCTTTTTTTTAAGAATGGCCTCCAGCCTCCCCCAATAGCCATATCTTCGCCACCATTTTATTACCTTAATATTAAATATCCTAATACATAAGTAGCTATCCTAGCTGTTTTGAGTTAGTTGAGCCGCAGATCTATGCGGCATTCAGTGACTGTAGCCTCATAGTCAATATCTGCAACTGTTGTCGGCTTTGGGGACGATGCTCTCGTTCCCCTGAGGCAGAGCAAAGCCGACCGAAGGAGAGAAAAGGACAGTCGACATCTCATCCAGGCTGTAACATAACTTCTGGGCTGCTGCTTCTGTTTGGATATCACCTCCGCGAGTCTGGCGTAGAAGCATCTTGCACTTGGTCCCATACCACCAGAGGTTGTGAACACTAGAGGAGTGAAGCTGCCTTGATCAACGTTCTGAATTCTCTCCCCATATGCCCTTATCTTGTCGTTCTCGTTCCTCCTGTGTGCAGCATCGAGAGCTAAGTTACGGTGACATGCGACCATGGGATCAAATATCCTTATGTCAAAAAAGGCTCGCTGTCCCTGCGTCCAGAATCCTCGAGCACTGACGTCAACACGGGCTTCGTTGGATGTGTTTGAAGTCCTATGTTGGAAAATCTCACCGTCCAATGGAAGGAGGGGCGGTTCCACCATGACGTCGTGGCAGATTTCCCTCAGTAGATTTGCTGTTAGATCCCTTACTTCGTCATGCCTCATGCATACGAAGCCCCCCTTCTTGTACACCATGGCGTGGTCGATGTCATAAGATGAACCGCACACGCATTGGGAGGGCAAACCTTCTACTGGCCTACCGTATGTTAGAGCAATGGCATCTGTGAATTCTTGTTTATTAAGGATGAAGCCTTTTGCCCTTATCGGTAACGTTGTTAACCAGTTCGAGGCGCCTACCTCCTGCTCTATAGCTACTTTTCTTTTCACGTTCTCTGGCACTTGTTGCAACAGTTGCTGCAGTGTATCACTTTGGGTGTGCTGCCGCTCTGTCGTAATGGACCGTCGAATCTTGTTTAATTCATTGGTATCCACTACTACTACTACTACTTTTTTTTTTTTTTAAACGTGGCCTCCAGCCTCCCCCAATAGCCACACCTTCGCCACCATTTATTTACCTTAATATTAAATATCCTAATACATAAGCAACTATCCTATCTGTGTTAAATTAGTTGAGCCGCAGATCGATGCGGCATTCGGTGACTGTAGCCTCATAGTCGATATCTGCAGCAGTTGACGGAGTAGGGGCAGAAGCTCTCGTTCCCCTGAGGCAGAGCAAAGCCGACCGAAGGAGAGAGAAGGACAGTCGACATCTCATCCAGGCTGTGACATAACTTCTGGGCTGCTGCTTCTGTTCGGAGATCAGCTCCGCGAGTCTGGCGTAGAAACATCTTGCGCTTGGGCCCATCCCACCAGAGGTTGTGAACACTAGCGGAGTGAAGCTGCCTTGATCGACATTTTGAATTCTCTCCCCATATGCCCTTCTCTTGTCGTTCTCGTTCCTCCTATGTGCAGCATCGAGAGCTAGGTTACGGTGACAAACGGCCATGGGATCAAAAATCCTGATGTCGAAGAAGGCTCGCTGTCCCCGCGTCCAGAATCCTCGAGCACTGACGTCCACACGGGCTTCGTTAGATGTGTTTGAAGTCCTGTGTTGGAGGATCTCGCCATCCAGTGGAAGGAGGGTCGGTTCTACCATGACGTCCCGGCAGGTTTCCTTCAACATATTTGCTGTGAGATCCCTTACCTCGTCATGCCTCATGCATATGAAGCCCCCCTTCTTGCAAACCATGGCGTGATCGCCATCATAGGAATAGCCACACACGCATTGGGAGGGCAAACCATCTACTGGCCAACCGTACCTTAGAGCAATGGCATCTGTAAATTCTTGTTTGTTAAGGCTGAAACCATTTGCCCTTATCGGTAACGTAGTTAACCAGTTCGAGGCGCCCACCTCCTGCGCTATAGCTACTTTTTTTGTCAGATTTTCTGGAACCTGCAGCAATAATTGCTGCAACATGTCATTTTGGCAGTGCTGCCGATCTGTTGTAATGGATCTACGGATCTTATTAACTTCGCTGGTGTCCACTTCCCCTGTTGCATTCTGGGCTATTATGTGGTCAGTGAGGGCTGCCGTGAGCTTAAGTGAATTTTGATGTTCAGAGTCAGCAATCTCCTCTGGATTAGTTAGTCCCATCCCTCCCAGTCTTGGTGGAAGTGCAAGAAGTGTTCTTTCTACTGGGGTTAAGTCGTGGTGTTTCACTAGTTTGGGAATGAACTTGACACTGATTGCTTCTTCCAAAGGGTGGAGGAGGGGTCGGATCTCAGGGATGGTACGCATCAGGTAGTTCCAACGATGCTTGACTCCATGTGTGAATGCTGCAAAGGCCGCATGTGGCTCTGTGTTAGCAATCTCCGATAGAGCATGGATTTCGCTAACCCACTCGTTCACCTTTCCCCCTACGTACTGGGTCTTGAAGTCCGTAGTGCCAATTACTGCGCCTAGATGTCTTTGGCCGTCCTTAGTTATTTTGACCTCACTTTCGCCGAAAACCTCCACAGCCCGATCATAATGATCTGGCTTCACGATGAGGAAGGATTTGCTGGCGTTTGGGTGGTACCCTATTTGTGGACCTCGCGATGTTACCAGGTCCCACCACTTTTTGATGTCCTCCACTTTTCCTGCTCCTGTGAGGTCATCAGCATATGCCACTTGTTTGACCCCAGTTGTTTCATACTTTATTTCTTGTTGGAGCACTGATAGGCCTATTGCATACATTGCCATTGCAACGGGGTCTCCCTGTGTTGTTCCCTCGGTCGACTGTAGGATGGTATCACCTCGTAGAGCCTTGTTGTTTACTACGTAGAGGTCTGAAGGATTCCTATACGAATTTTCAACATACATCGCAAAGCTAGGACACTTGATCTTGATGTTGTGCAGTGCCGCCTTGCGGTTAAGTATGTTGAATGCGTTTGAAGCATCCACCAGGAGAACGGCCTCACAATCACGCTGCTCAAATATCAATCTCATGGCGTGAATGGCCGCCTCCCCACCAGCCTGGTGGCCAGCACACACTTGTAGGTTTCCTGCTGCTGCCCTGACATCATCCTTTACCACCTCCATTATACACTTTCCGATGATCCGCCTCAGCACTTCCCCCACCCCTATAGGTCTACATCCTGGATTCTTTTCCAGAGGAATAAGGCGGCAGGCCGTCAGAGCCTGGAGGTGATGGCAGCAAGAGGATGCAAGCTACTACTACTACTACTACTACTACTACTACTACTACTTCTAATACTACAGCAATTTCTACGGCGAGTATTATTTCAGCTACCAAAATACTATTATTATTACTTCAATGAAAACAGTTTCCACTACTATCACCAATATCACTGTTAACTCTATCACCCAGTACAAAGTCTACTAACACTAACTTCATATTATATACCAGTGTTTATCATCTCACTTATGCTGTTGGGATCCACTAACAATAAACCTATCAAAATGAGCTTTATCACTCCCTCGATAAGACAAAGCTAACGAAGCAAAAACCTCCTATTAATCTTATCAAAACTATCACACACACTTTAACAGGATACAATACCTCAGTCATCTCTTCCTCTTTCCTTCCGGTTATGTCACGTATGAACCTCCTCTAAAGCCACATGTATATATTTCTGCTTCAACGTTATTTTAACCTTTGTTTTTATTCTGTGATATTTTAATATAATCATCAACCATTCCTCTTTAGTTTACTCATTACCTTCGTGTTTTGTCACTCTTCCTTCTATTCCTCTAACTGTGTCTCATTTGAAGCGAACAGTTCAAGCGACAAACACCGTAACACTTCTATAGCTCTCCGAGGTATCGCCTCGACTAGACCTATCGTAGAGGCGAATTTCTCACCTCAGGGCATTCGTCACTATAGTTACAGAATCTTGTTTCCCTCGTAATTTCTTTTGTAGTGAAAATCAAAATCGCACTAAAAACAGATAAAGTATAAACCGGTAATTTCTACAGTGTTTTAGTATAGTGCTGATGCCTAGATGCAACACAATAGAGATATATATAAGCTACATTTTGTTCCATCTCGAGAAGTCGTGAACTTATCCGAGTAAATACAATTTAACTAGTCAGTCTTCTATTTTGTATTCCAACGTTTGTTTCATTAATATTTCTTTCCCACAAAATAGATATGATTTACCCTTTCTTTGACATCTTCGAGCATTTCTTAAAAACAGACGTAGTTTTTCCAGACTTGATATCTACATATAATACATGCATAGACTGAACAAATTAAGAATTATAATACACTACATTAAAGATTTTACCATCCCGATATATTTTAATGTGTCTTTTACTAAAATTATAAAATATAGTTTTTATGGATACGATTCAGTTTTATGGTGAGTTTATCAGGGTACACAAAAACATTGGTCAAAACATCCCAGGGAAATACTGAAAATCCAGATATGCGAATTGTGTGTGAGTGTGTGTGTGTGTGTGTGTGTGTGTGTGTGTGTGTGTGTGTGTGTGAAAGGCCTACAAGTTAGTCCTAATCACTGAGCCAAAATAAAACAGGATAATTTTCACATTTTTCTTGTTCTCCTGCACACACAACTGTGATAGTATTTAGTATTATTTCTGCCGATGATATACAAAGAATTTATCTCATACCTGTAAATTACCTTCGACTACAGCAAGAAGTTTTAGTTGAACTAACTACTTAAAGACCTTCGTTATTTCACTGATCCTCTTACTGACAAAATTAGAATTCTCAAGAGATTACTTATGTAATGATTTTTGCCTTCAACGAAATCTTTAGGATAACTGGGACGAAGCCAGAATGTCAGTACACTTTAATTTATTTCCAAACTTTCCAAGAGACTGTATATAATTATGAATATTTAAATAAATCTAATACAAGCTATTGATAATTAATAATAGCATTCCTCACAAAAGCCACTTCCATGATATTAATAAGAGATAAGAAAAGAACATTAGTTGTATCCCCAAATTAGAGACGCTATTATAATCAAAGATGTTTAATAGTCGTGGCTAAGAGGGAAACACTTCCTGAGATCTTCATATTTGTCTAGGAGGATTTGGAATTATCAGGAATTCCTGAATCTGCAGCGCCTTTTGAAGAAAATGATGAATCCAAGGACTGGCTGGTAATCTCCGCTGCCTTTCCGTCTCAAAAGTTTGAAAACTACTGAAGTAAGAATTGAAGCTCAATGCATTCCTAAATTGTTTTCCATGGACTTTTAGTTTAAAGAAGAGTATTTACTCTAATGCATAAAGGATTTGTGAAAGAGTGCGTTGAGAATCCTTCCCTGCAAAAGATGATAATTTTCGAGACGATAATACAATAATCTAACAGAAATAATAAATTAACAGAAGTACTCTACGTTTAACGTCGTTCTGTAGGTTAAGTTAGGCGACCGTCATGTGAACCGGCCGCTTGTTTATTAAGACCGGTACGTACACAGGAAGTAGAGCATACCAAGGTAGAGTCTAGTGAAGAATAATTTATACATTCATTTAGAATGCAGATAATGAGGACATTGTAGAGCTGTGCTGCTGTACTGTAAGAACTACTATTATTTGAAAGTAAAAAGTAATTATATATATATATATATATATATATATATATATATATATATATATATATATATATATATATATATATATATATATATATATATATATATATATATATATTACTGCTTGAACTATTGAACCTTAAACATAAAATACATGTTAGTTGGAGTTGGCACACAAGTGGTTTTAAGTCACTCGCATAAAAAAGGTGAGGACGACCCACCAAATCTGATTCGAAGCTTCCTCCAGCAGCGGGCGTGATGGCATCTGAGGATTTGTGGAAAACGAAGGACTAAGAAAATAATCTTCTAGTCGGGGACGAGAAACTTTGAAAAGGAATTAATTCAGAAGTTGAAGATCTCTGGAGAGGAGTTGACAGTGAACCAGATTAATAAGAGAACCAAATTGCAACGGATAATAAGTTTTATAGGGAGCGCAAAATTTAGAAATTTAAACAAATCTAATAGACTGCCAGACGCTAGAAGAAACTTAAGGAAAGGAGGTCCTGGGGAAGCTTATTCAGGCTAAAAGCAGCTCCCAAGAATCGAAATTTGATGAGGAAGTGCCTCAGATCCCTAAGAACTGTGATTACTTGGAAAAGCTGTGCGTGGCCGAAAATTTCACGGTCCATTTTGGAAAGATTAAATCTAAAATAATGTTATTCTTTATTTTTATAATCTTCAAGAACGACCATACAAGAGAGACTGTTTCAGATACTCAAATACTCATTTCTCATTAAACCAATATGAAGGATATTATCAAAGGTATGCAATATTAGGAGACTAATATTCCCCTCTCCTAACAGGTTATGACACAAGGATGGTAAAAAATTCCTTTACAAGAGTACTTCTGAGCAGATCCTCCTCCACAGTATCAACGACATCAGTCGATCAGTTTATTATGTAAAATACTAATTACAATCAATTATTTCATCTATAGGTCTGTCCCATAACCATGGCATCCTCTAATATTGGACTGTCCGTATAACAACACGCAATAAATACATAAAATTCATTAAAGAGAAAATAAAATAAAACTGACTAATATGAATTGATTCAGAGTCACAACGCGGAGAGAACTTTAATTTACAAATTCTTCTATGACCTGAACAAATATATATATAGAGGTGGTTATAAAGAGAGAGAGAGAGAGAGAGAGAGAGAGAGAGAGAGAGAGAGAGAGAGAGAGAGAGAGAGAGTATAGACAAAATAGTGTATCTTAGTCGATAATAAACCTAAAACATCATTTAGGAACACTGTACTGTACAGTTATTCCTGGAAAGTAGAAAACGTGAAAAAATTCTGTTTAGGAAGAAAATAATAACGAATATATTGGCAATTCATCTTAAAATAATTTTGAAATTGAGGTCCACATGTTCATTTATTGAAAAGGTCAATCATATTGACAGCCAAATAAAATAGAGACATTTCTCTGAAATTTTAATACAATTTCTCAAGTGTGCGAACAACCATGGTGTATTTGCATAAAAATCTTAGTTCGTAAACATTATTAATCCATTTTAACTTCTTATCACTTCGCCATGACACGAAATTTTACTTAATATCTGAAATGCTTGAGTTATGTATTAAATTCCGCACTCTCATTGAAAAATAAAGAAGATTTGCTACTAATATGGTTTAATAAACTGCTAAGCACACACACACACACACACACACACACACACACACACACACACACACACAAACATAACTTCGCCCCCCAACATCACCACCCGTTCACATAGCGTCTACACCCTAGCTCTCCAGAAATTATTAGCACATTAAACTTCCATCCTTAAAAACATGACAAAAAGTAAATAAGACTTGATAGCAAAGATCTTCCAGTCAGTTAATCAGAATCGATAGTCATAGGTAAGTTAAGTTACCTAAAATGTACAGAGACAGCGTAATATTAGCTTACCTTCCCTTGATGCCTAGGAGTTGCGAAGGAGTAAAGACAATAGAGAAATTTATCAGTAAATATTAAGCAAATTAGATGAACTTAGGTCTCCTGTTCTGCGAAAATTTATTAATTGTTGAAGAATCTTAATTTGAATCTTAAAAACGCCAATAAAAATTCTTCTCTCAAAAATATGTGAAGCCAGCGAGGAATCTGCAAGACAGTCCAAGGAAAAATTTAATTATGGTTGGATAAAGAGGAGGATTGTCACGGGTTTTCAGTAAAATAAATTACTTGAAATGTGTTGCACATGAATTAAAAATGAGTTTGTAATCTTTCTATTACCCACTTATATCGGTTACCTGTGCTCTACAAACGCCTTTTAAGGATTTCTTTATTGGAATTACTAGGGTAGGTCATGTTAGTGTTACAGTTGTGTGAAATGAGTGATGAAGGAAGTAACGGTTCGGGAAAAGGGGCGTCGTTATGATACATTGTACTGGTGAAAAACAAACACAATTCACTACTAAATTTTAATTTCCACGTGATAAATATTTACGCGACTCATAAATATTGATAGAAATATGCATGACACAGAGGGGGATACTGACGGTGATATAATTCCGTAGACAAAACGCAATATATATATATATATATAGTTAGCAACAGACCTGATAACAGGTTTCAAACTCTTGATGAATGGTAATGAAAGGAAACAACATAATATGAACAGCAGTTGTATTTACAATTGTTCACATTTTAGATTATCGGTTTCTTTGCAAAAATCCGTTTTACAGGAAAAATAAGAATGTTTTACTGAAAGATGTATCTTGTGGCATTCTCATAAAAAAACGAAAATTGTAACACTGATTTTTTTATTAGAGTCATTTTGTTATTTCTACTGTTCTGCTTTCGATTATTATCCTCGTTAATGCCAATAAGTTTAAGTTTTAAAAAGATCTGACAGATAACAAAAGCGAGATAATTCAATTCGTAAACAGTTAACTCTTGAGATAAAGTTTTATATAAAAAAGGGACACTTTATAATGGTCATCAGAACACGCTTAAATATTAGGTATGAGTTGTGGTTTAACATATATTAGAATCAGAGATCATATACTTGATATATTTTCACACACACACACACACACACACACACACACACACACACACACACACACACACACACACACACAAGATTACAGACTACACAAAAGTCCCATTAGCTTGATCATGTAACTGGAGGCGGCCGTCAGATTGTGTTTGTAAGGATGCTCATGGTGCAAAGAGCTGATGTTGCAGTATTTCCTCGTCTTTGATACTTAACATAATATTATTGTTATGATAAAACGATGGAGCGATGGAAATTATTATAATTTTAAATCCTTGGTACGAAAAATAATCTAATTAGGAAACAAAGAAAGTAAAATGCTGTTTGGTTTTTGTTACAAAGTACGGACTTTTAATTATATTGTATGAATTGGATAATTTCTTTAGAAAATAATATCTTTTCCACCTTGTTTTGTAAAATGACGTAAACGCTGGGAATAAAAATATATATTTCATTGACAACAATATATATTTTTTACCTAATAGATGATTTTCAGTCTTAAGATATTAGCTTTTAAGACCGTTATTCTATACTTCTGTGAGTCATAACATTCATATAACAAACAAATTGACAAAATAATAATACTAAAGTACTTTATATTTACAGGTTACACTGAGAAATATTTCGCCTATATTATATAAAGTGAGAGAGAGAGTGTGTGTGTGTGTGTGTGTGTGTGTGTGTGTTAATTACTACCCACAGTATAGTTACTAAAGATGGTGACAGTTCAATGTTGCATTAAAGTACGACTACCACTAGTAGTACGATTACCACTACTGTAACTACTACTAATACCCATGATGACAGGTAAAAAAAAAAGGACCAGGGATGTGAGAGGATCAGGGGTTTAAGAGGATCAGGAGTTAGAGAGGATCAAGGGTTTGAGAAGATCAGGGGTTTCAGATGACCAGGGTGTGAGGATGAGGGGATTCCCGGGTGTTCCTCAGAGGGAGTTTGTTAGAGGGACGTCCATCCATTGCC
This sequence comes from Homarus americanus, assembly GCF_018991925.1. Taxonomy (NCBI): domain Eukaryota; kingdom Metazoa; phylum Arthropoda; class Malacostraca; order Decapoda; family Nephropidae; genus Homarus; species Homarus americanus. Next base: position 17,866,407 of record NW_024713129.1, read on the forward strand.
CCGAATCAACTGAGTCGGCCAAACCCAATTATGAAATACTTCGTCAAAGGACTTTATAGCCTTGAGCCACGACTTGCACCAATCTGCACCAAATATCTGACTGGTTTCTCTATTGAGTATTATCAAATTAACCTGCCCAGTTTCATTGAAATCGGTCAACCTGTTTCAGTGGATTAATCGACCTTACTCTGCCTATCATCTCGACATTTGATCTACTTTCTTGATAACTAATTCTGTAGTCTCAGGCAATTATCCAACACACCTGCTAGGTTTTGCAACATGAAAAAGAAAACTAAATTATTCCCTGTTGACAAATTTGACTTTTATTCAGCTGTAATCATGAGTTTTGACAAATAAAATTATATTTAGTCTTCCTCAAAAAACTGTCTAGTAATGATGCATATTTAACGAGTAGTTCCATCATAGTATTTCATAATTATTCAAGAGTTAAACTGCAGACGAGGATAAATGTTCAGACACTCAGATATATGTTTTATTTTTCAGGGTGGGGATAAAAGATCTGATTAATCCTGTAATGACACACACACACACACACACACACACACACACACACACACACACACACACACACACACACACGGTGACTTTCATTTAATTAAAATATAAACAAAAGTACCTTTGCATTTTTCAAGTGACATTTTCGGTAAAGAAAAAATGGAAGTAAAGTAGAAACCGATATAATGAAAGGTGTAACAACTTCAAATATGAAAACAACAACAGCAAAGGGAAGATTTTCATATGCAACAAACCACTAAAATAATTTGAAATTGCGTGGCTGCAGAGGCTCGCTGTGCATATGTTTGTTGACCATTTTAGCGAACACACACGAGTTGCCCAGCCAGGGTAATGGAACCTGCTAGCTACTCAGGAGATGAGAGACCGCGTCCACCAACGAAACACACACACAGATTTCCTACATAATATTATCTAACCGTGTGTGTGCTTTTGTAAATGTTTGCCTTGGACGTATGTTTGTGTTAAAGTAATTTCTCATTATTTTGTAACCTATTTAACTCAAACACACCAAAAATAACAGACAGACTATATATATATATATATATATATATATATATATATATATATATATATATATATATATATATATATATATATATATATATATATATATATATATATATATATATATATATATATAAATCAGAGTACCGTCCTCATATCTGAGGGTTGGCCACCACAGTCCTCCACTCTAAACGTTCTCGGGTTGTGTTTACCAATCCTCCAAGGTTTGATATCTCACTGGGGACCAAGTTTTTAATTTCATTAATCCATCCCAGTCTCTGCCTTCCCTGGCCCTCCCCTCAACATTGCCTATTAATATTTCTGTTTTTATCCCCCTCCCCAATTACTGCATATGACCAAAGTATCAAATTTTTTTTCTATACATTTAAAGTATTTTTTCTTGATATTTTTGCTAATCTTAGTACGTCTTCGTTTGTTTTCGCAGAGAAACTTATGCTTAGCATTCGCCTATAACACCGCAATGCTAAGGCCTACAACCTCTTTCTGGTGTCTGCTGAAAGTGTCCACGCATATGACCCATATAAAGTCTCTCAACAGCCTTTTTCGCAAATTAAAGTTAATGTCTCTTTTTACCAGGTCATTTAGATTATTAAATGCTGCTTTCACTTTCATTAATACACATTTACTTAAGTACACACATAGTTACATAATATTACGTAGCAAATGTGATATATTTTATGTTTAGACTATTTCCTTGTCAGTATTTTAAAGGTACTAAAGGTCATTTATAACATATTTTGGTTACATAATCAGTAAAGTTCTTTGTATTACCAAAATTATTCAATATTTTATTTTGTAAACAGTAGGATATAGCTTAAGATTTACTCTTTTTCAAAAATAGGGTTAATTGTGCAGACAGATGTAACAAGTGTGAAAGTTTCCAGATGTGGCCTGACTTATTTATTTTAGTTATTTGAGATAAAAAAATCGATGTTTTAGCGGATGAAACCGGACCCTTACATGAGTTACGGGAAGGATTCTATTTTATTTATTATTATTATTATTATTATTATTATTATTATTATTATTATTATTATTATTATTATTATTATTATTATTATTATTATTATTATTATTATTATTATTATTATTATTATTATTATTATTTTATGCATATTCATCACTAAATGCTTCCTCAGGGCTCTTGGACGCGTGCCATCTGACAGCGGTTGGACACAGACACTGGTTAAAGCCAAGGTTGAATCCTCGGGTACTGCAACCTCCTATAGCAAGAACAAGCTGCGGCCATCAGATAAGTCCCCGAGCTCTCTACAATCTGATGATAAAAGCTAAACAAAACAGGATTTCTTGGTGACCATTTATAATTAGGTATTCAAATCATCCGTCTTAGAGTAATGACTCATAAGACTCTGTAAGATGATTCAGGTGATTCATTATAAGAGAATATTTGTAATGATTTCTAAGCGGAGTGTTTTGTAAAGTGATTCATATGATTAGTATAAATATATATTTTCTTTAATTTCATAACATAAAATTTCAGCGTGATAGTTGTTTACTGTCAGAGCATAACCAAGGTGGGGATAGGTTAGGTTAGGTTAGGTTAGGTTAGGTTAGGTTAGGTTAGGTTTGGTTGGGCTAGAAGTATAAGTGTTAAGATGTTCATTTTAGTCCCAGCCTTGGTGTTACTGTGGAAAGGCTGCTACACATCAACATTTTATATTACTGTATATTCTCTTTCTCCCAAACTCTTCCCTTTTCCTATCTCATCGGCCCTCTCCCAACCCTCTTACCATTACCATTCCCACCACTACCCTCTTCATTATCTTAACTGCCATCCCAACAACCACCATCCTCTGTGCGTACTGTACCGCAACCATCATCTCTACCACTACTATCATCCCCCCTTCCACCACCACCGACACATTCCCATGATGTTCGTCTCCGGCCGGGCTCTCGCCAGCAATAACAGAGACACTCAACACAGTTTGTTGCCATATGTGGTTGTTTAGAGAGCCATACTGCCGGCTGCTAAGATCGATACTCTGGTCTCTAAAAGCCAGAACACAGAGTAGCCAGATCTGATGCAGTCGGAACCTTCTGAAGTCAACCCTATAGCACTAGACCGTGCAAGTAAGCAGACCCTGTACGTGTTAGACTCCACAGTGGCCTGACCTTACAGTAACCAGACCGTGCAGTAGCCCGACCCTGCATTAGCCAGATCATACAATAATCAGACCCTACAACATTAAAACCCTGCAGTAGTCAGACCCCACATTATCCATACACCACAGTGGCCAGATGGTGTTGTCGTCACACCTCACAGATCTCAAACCCATATTAGTCAGACACTACAATAGCCAGAAAATTCAGGGGCCAGATCCCGCAGTAGCCAGTCCTGTGTATCCGGAAGAAGAGTGACCACAAACAAGTGATGGACGCCACATGCTGGTGCCAACTCATCCAGTCTTCAGACACACACACACACACACACACACACACACACACAGAAGCATACTGAAAAATAACTGAGTAAACAATTTGAAAATAGTATTATGATAATTATATTGTTAATAATAAAACCTAACTACCCTGGCTAACAATTAACATCCAGACCCCAATTACTGCTGGGTAGACAAAGACAATTGGCGTGAAGTTGACCCAAGTTTCACCCTTCCCGGGGACCACTGGCTTGAGAAACGAGCATGCTGCCCATTACCACACACACACACACACACACACACACACACACACACACACACACACACACACACACACACACACACACACACACACACACACACACACACACACACACACACACTGTCGTCGCTTTGGTAGTTGGTAAGTAATAAAAACAACACAATGCAATTCGGTAAATATAAATATCCCATAATAAAATCTTATTCAGAATAAATAAATAATTAGCCTGTTGAGAAAATTATTTGTGTTTACGGACTGTTGGTTAATAAAAAAACACTGTAGTTTAATGTTAAAATCATTGTTACAAATATTATTAGAGAACAACAAGTTTTTCTGTTACCTAATAATATTTTCTTAAATTAATAATTTTCTTCCAGGATAATTTACGTGTTCTATTCTTTTGTTAACAGTGTGGTCAGAAGGCGTGTGTCCACCATCATGCCAGACTGTTCTGCCACTAAGTGTATTAAGTGGATATGAAGTTAAACACGTTGTTAATTAATTACTGTCTTAACTTCAGCGGAATACAGTAGTTAGTGCTCTAAACCTGTTAACAGTTAAGTCAAATACCCAGCAGGAGGTGAAGGAGACAGTCACCTCTATTAAACCAGTTAGTCGTTCAGTGATAAGTTAATGTAATATAATTAGCTGACCAGTTTTATATATATATATATATATATATATATATATATATATATATATATATATATATATATATATATATATATATATATATATATATATATATATATATATATACTGTATATGGTGTGAGTGTGTGTGTGTTTGTGTAAGCATCGTAGTGTCCAGTGTGCAATTCATTAAAAATTATACAATCAGACTATTGGGAACAAATGTTTTGCAACTTTGGTACTGTTATTATTTTTATTATGCAAAGTTTCCTGTGTTACTGTAAAGCCAAATGTAACCTCACAGGACCTGGTGCCGGGGGCTGCACTACGCTGGATTAAATTCCCTTCCCCTCATGCATATTTGTACTCTAATATGCATGTAAATTCCTGCCCACAGGTTGTAGCACAGCTGTGTGAAGGTATAGATGTCGCCACTCCAGTGACTGGTTGTGACTTCTCAGCCAGTGGTAGACGTTCACCTGTCGGGAGGGGACGTGTTAACCGCCTGCCGCCTAACTCTACTCCCCAACCACCCATCCATTTGGCTTGGTAGTAAATCTAACACACAGCCTGTTGTCCTGTCAGTACACTCGCCAGCCATTAGGTTAGTTGGTTTATAAAACAGCCTGCCAGTCATGCTCTTGGCTTCTGAGAAACCAAACAGGTATCCAGGTAGCCACCAGTACATCATCGAGACAATTACCAAACAGGAACCTAGTCTGTCAGTCGGTGTATTAATGACCCAGCCAAGCAGAGAATATGTCATTCAATAATTTAGACAGTCGACCAGTCAACTAATTATTCACTAGCAAGTCACTCAGGCAGCGAACGACTTGAGAATCATGCTTGAGTTGAACCGTAGAAATATATCTGTTTCTCTTTAATGATTGATGTTCAGTGTATGATCTATGCTCTGGTGTACGAGCTGAAACACCTTTGTTGTTGAAGCGTTGTAATAAATTATAATATCAAAGCATGCATAAGTTCTGGTACCACATTTACTGTACATTCATGTTAAATTTAGAAATTAATTTTCGACGCGATTCAACATAATACATGTTTTGCTGGAAGGTAGTTGGTGAATATAACAGTAATACACTTGACAGGTTGACAGTTATTCAAGCCGCTGGAGCTTTACGAGTATTTTAGATTTTAGAACTGAGGTGTTTCTTAATATTTCTGGACTAGAGAACTTGGAGAGAGAGTAATTATTTCATAGTGACATTTAAAGACGAAAGGGAGAAGGGAGGGACGGTGTAGAAAATGGTTAGCAAGCTGGGACAAACTAACATTATTAAATAATTGAACTGTGTATCTTAGGTAATAATAATAATAATAATAATAATAATAATAATAATAATAATAATAATAATAATAATAATAATAATAATAATAATAATAATAATAATAATAATAATAATAATAATAATAATAATAATAATAATAATAATAATAATAATAATAATAATAATAATAATAATAATAATAATAATAATAATAATATTATTATTATTATTATCATTATTGTTATTATTATTTTTATACTTATTATTATAATTATTATCGTAATCATCATCATCATAGGTTACAAACAACTGAAGGAGGTTCAAGCAAAGCACAATGTAAAAGGATCCAGACATTCAAAGATCTTGAAGAAAATTAAAGAAAATATGCTATTAACATTATAAAATGATTTTTTTTCCGTTTTTTATAATTTATATTAGGATCATCAACCTTGCATCGTAGCCTTAAGTTCGCTGCAGAATCTGTTTTCATTAAAGTAACAATGGAGGATTTAACACTAAGACAGCTGTGTGTAGTTCAATTACGTCGTTGCTGTTTGTCATGGACATGTGAATTTTGGTATGCTATATGCTGTACCTCTGTTGTATACCAACAGAGCAACACGCCAGTTTCCTGCTTTTAGGTGAAATAGACACAAACATATTTCTACATTTTTCACAAAAAACATCCACACTTTTCTCTATATGTACACAGTTGTACACTCTGTAATAACAAGTTCAATACAACAGTAATAGAGAAACATGTTCACACTCACTGGTAAAGTGTGAGAGACACGACATGTAAATAAAATAAAGCACGTGTGACACCCGGTATTTATACTACAATCCCGAGGAATATCACGGTAAAACAACACCTGATGATATATATATATATATATATATATATATATATATATATATATATATATATATATATATATATATATATATATATATATATATATATATATATATATATATATATATATATATATAAAATGTGTGTGCGTGTTTACATGGAACACCAATGAGGAAAAACACAAGCCAAGGGAATTTTACAGAAACACACCCTACACGAGGCCAACGTGAAGTAAGTGCTCGACACAAGAAGCTGAAGCGACGGCATCTTGGCGGAGAATGTCCCACTCTTATGGTAATCACTCCATCAGCCAGCCCCGCTCCACCCTCCTACAAGCCTTCACAACACACTGCTTTTAAGCAAGTCAGCTCTCCTGAACTATAGGCTAATGAACTCATTAAGCTCAGAGATGGTTCTCAGAGCTAAAGTCTAATGGCGTACCGGTAAACGTGTATGTGGTTGTTGCTTTCATGACTATTTAATGTGAAAATTTTTAAATAATGACTTAGACTTTAGAAAGTTCGAATACATATAGGCAGGAGGCAGCAGGGTAACATCGAAACCACAAGATACACACACATACAGTTTATATATATATATATATATATATATATATATATATATATATATATATATATATATATATATATATATATATATATATATATATATATACAGTGTGTGTGACTGATAAACAGTCAAATATTTCCAGCCCAAAACTCTACTAAGCCGTAACCCTCGATAATGCCCTCCCGACATTTTACGGCCACGAAAAGTTAAAACCATTCAGTCGTTCTCAAACTCATCTCGATGAATTTATCAGCATTTTCTTGACGTAACCAAAAGCTGGATAAAACCTTGTAGTCCTAAGTGCGTTCACTTTACTCACTATCCAACACTGAGCCAGACTGATGACTTTTTGTCGATGAACGTCTTCTCTCGCGACATTTCTAGAGTTTTTGCCCATTTGCTGACGGCTGGTCGGGACAGTCATTACTATAATAGTACAGCAATTTCCTCCATATTGCCGCCTCTTATATAATATTATCGTAAATTCTGCATTTTCATCGTAACGTCCCCCATTTTATCTTTCTCGACAATATTATTATTAAGAAGAGAATTTTCTCATAACCTTACCGGCATTAGCCCAGTATTCACAGCATTTTTCCCACTCTAACACTATCACAGCTTTCCTTATACAACAGATAATTCCAGACTATTATCGTACAGCATCTTCTACAAACGTGTTTCGCCTGTACATTTCATCACATTATCCCCAATTTATCCATCGCAATTAATGTTGAAATCATTCCAATGTTATCCGATATTACCCAATGAATATCTCAAATGCATTAATTTCTCCCAACTCCAGCACTTTATCCCAACTCCAGCACTTTATCCCAACTCCAGCACTTCATTTCAACTTCAAATTTTATCCCAACTTCAGTACTTCATCCCAACTTCAGTACCATGATAGCAGATAACACATGAATAAGGAATTACCGAAAAAAAAATCCAAGATCAGTGAGACCCATCATCACACACACACACACACACACACACACACACACACACACACACACACACACACACACACACACACACACACACACACACACACACACACACACACACACACACACACACACACACACACACACACACACACACACACACACACACACACACACACACACAAGTACTTTGGTGTTAGTCTAGTTTATAGTGAAATTTTACCTTTAATTAGTATTCATAAGTATTTCACCACTTCAGGTAAGCATATTATAGAGGGTTAGAAATAGCATAATTAACCTTTAAATTCACTGGAAAGGAATTGAGATAAAACAAAAAGAATTAAAGCCTCAAAATATCAATGTAAATGGTTGAATAAAATATGTAATAAAATATTCTTCGGATATTAGGATACTCATGTACTGTACCTCTCTGCTTATTGATTAATTCGATAGTTTGTTGCTGTCAGTTTTATTCTCGGTGAAAGAGAAAGTTTCTAAGAGTATTATTCCCAAGAATCTTTAGGTGACGTGTGTGTGTGTGCGCGTCACAACAACCGAGGAGTGGGAGACTAGGTGGAGTCCCTCTTATATCTTTCTGCCGCCCCTTCCTCTCGCCACCTCCCACTACGACCCTCTCCTCCCGCCACCCCCCTCCCCCCCATCATCATCATCCCCCAACCGCCCCAGCACCACCCCACCGCCACCCAGGACCCGGCGCCCATGATTTTACAAATTTCGTCTTGAATATATTGACCCACAGGAGGAGCCACCCCGGAACTGAATCGCACGCCACCACACTTGAGGGATTCATGTAATATTCTGCACTAATTGATGGAAGAACATTAGCAAAAGGAGGTAACAAACCCCCCCCCCTTCCCTGTTTATCCCTCTCCTCCCCTCTCCTCACCCAGCTTCCTCCATATCCCGCTCCTCCCCTCCCCTCACTCAGCTTCCTCCTTATCCCTCTCCTCACTCAGCTAGCTCCTTATCCTCTTCTCTCCTCTCCTCACCCAGCTCGCCTTACCCCTCCTCTCCTCCCCTAGACAAATAGACAGACAAACACACACACACACACAGGTTAAGAAATAAAACTAGAAGAGAGAGAGAGAGAGAGCAAAATTCAGTGGCAAGATTTCTGATTTATCTTAACGCTACACCGAAACCTGAGAGAATAATTATCGTAACGTTATTACTCAAATATTTTTTTTTTTTTATTTTATGTACATTATTGTCAGCTTTCAATTTGGGTAATAAAACGAACTATTCATTGGGTAAAGATTATCCTCTAAATTATTTGCACAATTTTCCTTGGTAATTATAGCATTTTATTAGCGGATAATCATTTGCTTTTATCCACTTCAGATGCTGTTAATATGAAGCATAATTTCACTGCATTATAAATGATTTAAATGACGATTAAATAAAATCCTCATATAATATTTTACCAGCAATTACTTCTTATTCTCTTCGGTATTTTCCTTCTATTCAAATACCAAAAAAAAATCATGCATTTAATTTTCCTCGTAAATCTTCAAAAGTATAGTTGTCAGGTCATTAAGCAACTTGACGAATAAGGCACTTGTTAAAAATTTATGATCATTTGTCTAGGAAAAGAGATGAATTAAACGCAATATTAACTTTGATAATATGAGGATAAAAACACAAACCAGATAGAACACTCTAATAACCCAGACTAGACGTATATATGACTCATGTTTACCAGCACAAGAAACTTCCAAGGATAAACCTCAACACAAGTAATTTAAAACTCCCAAGACAACAGTTTAAGGAGTTTGGGAGGCAGTGAGCCAGTCAGTCCCCCTCAATGTTACGATATTCTCTTCTTCATCAACAATCCTTTTCTCATCAGCTTGATCTAGACTTTCATCCAATCTCCACCAAAAGTATTTATTAAGTAAAGAGATAAATAAAAACTAAACATTACAAAAATTAGCTTCGGGCAGTGATCCCTTTACGAATCCCGTCTTGAAATTGAAAGGCGATACATGGAAACGATTGAGAATTAGACCAACAACAGAGAGAGACCCAGTAGAATCGGCAACTCACACCAAATAAAGCAGTAAGATAGGGTGCCCCACATAGTTGTTGAACATCATAGCGATATCCTTGAAGCCTGGGAGGGATTCCTTCTCTACAGGACTCATAACAAGTAAGTGAGAGAGCCCCTTTGATGTAAACTAAACGTCTCAGTAACCAGAACACATAAGTAATTAATACTAACACGCATATTAATGTTATAACCTTCATATGCAAATCAGCAGAGGGATTTACCTTCTTTGTTGAGAGAGAGAGAGAGGAATCGGGAAAGTCATCACAAGTAATTGATTAAAAACAGAACGGTGAATGTAGCCGATGCGTTTTTTGAGGTTGGAGGTGTAATGTGAGAGTGTGGTAGGGTGTACAAAGTGCAGTGTATGATGTGTGAAGAGGTGTAGTGTGTGTTGGGTGTAGTGTGAAAGTGTAGTGCAGACGAAGGAGTGTGTAAAGTGTAGTACAATAGATGTGATGCTAGGTGAGATATGGTGTTGAAGGTGTTGTGTGTGTGTGTGAGGTGTAGTGTGGAAGATATGGTATATGTGGAAGATATGGTCCATGGAAATGTAGTGTAAATGGTATAGTAGGGTGTGGCAGATGTGGTAGGTGGAAGTGTAGTGTGATGGGTATGGTGTGGGGGTGTAGTATTAAAGGTGTGATATGGTGCGATATGGTGCAATATGGTGCAGGAGGTGGAAAATAGAGGGTTCTGTATGGGAGGCTTTGATGTGAATGTTATTCTGTTAGAAGCTGGTGTTAGTGGTGGGGTTGGGAGATGTGGTATTAAAAGTGTGATCAAGTAAGTGGATTGTGGATAGTTTCTTTACTAGATACAGGTTTTAGCTAAGATATCAACTCAGTCATACTCTTGGAGGTTTATACAGCATGGAACCCAGACCAGCTTAAATCCCAGTCCCAACAACACTTTTTAATGGTATGAGCAAATAATAAATTAATGAGATGCTTAGTCTGTCTGTCTGTCTATCTGTCTGTCTGTATGTCTGCCTGTCTGTCTGTCTGTCTGTTTGTCTGGGAGCAGTAGTGTTAAGTAATTGCTCTTTTATTTATTCTAATTCCGTTCTCTAGTCTGTTATCATTAGGTTGCGTTACAAAAGCAGAACTTCTAGCCCTCTCACGGGTAGTGCTGAGAGAGAACAATAGACAGTATAAACGGGCTGTGTATTAAGTGTTTTCTATCTGGTGGTTATTTATATGTTCAAGAGCACTTATTCTGGCGGATTATTGAAGGTTAAGGACTATGCAGGTGTGTAGGCGTGGATGTGATGTGGTGTGTGTGTGTGTGTGTGTGTGTGTGTGTGTGTGTGACAGGGGTGATGTCGGGAAGAAATCGTGTGGGAAGTGTGTTGTACAAGCTATTATAATGTGGTATGGGAGTGCTGTATGGTAGGTGTGGTGTAGGGGGTTGTGTTATTGGATGGGCAATGTGGGAGGTGAGATGTGAGAGGAGAGAGGAGAGGGAGGGGGTTGTGGACGGTGATGGCAGGGTGGGTGACAGTGAGCCTCCATCATGTGGGAAGGGGAGTGGAGGAGAATGACCGCTGATGACTGGGGATAGACTATAATGGTGATGATTGATGATACAAATTGACAAAATTAAAAAACAAAATTGGTAATAGTTAAGTCAAGGGATATTAAAGACAAAGACGTTCTACAATATTAAAATGGAAGTCTTCTACCTGTGATGATAATTAATGAAAAAAATCCTTACATGTCATCAAAAAGGTCATTGATATAGGATAAGTCTTTAGTTAAAAGCTAGAATCAATCATCAATCAAGTTCTTCATCCTCGTGAATTGTAACTCTTCGTGAGAGTCTACAACAAGTATAGCATGTATTTAGAGTTCATAAGTCACAAGATGTCAGCAGTTTAACCACATAAAAGAGAGAGAGAGAGAGAGAGAGAGAGAGACTCGGGTACTTATAGGAAACACTGATCATAGGTTTTCTGCTCTATTGGTCCTTGTCACCGTGTAAATTCGCCGCCAGAGCCACTAACACAGCCACACGGGTCTCTGGTACAGCCTTGTATATCACAGCTCGTAGTCGCCTCTCTTCCTCCCGTCTCTTGCCTCCGTGTTTCCTTTTATTCAGTTTTCTTTCTCTAGCGTGTTTTGACTTTCTCTCTGCTCTCGATTTTATTTATATATCAAGAAAATATAAGAAAAAACATGAACACATACACACACACACACACAATGCCATCATCAGCAACTTGATATCTTCCATTTTGCACACCAAGTACATAAATATAGGAGTCTGCTGTGAGAAACTGAAGCATATATACAGGGCAGACAGAAAAGTTGTGTGGGTGGTTGTAGTGTGACTGGTATGGTGTGAGAATGTGGTGGAGGCGTGGTGAGAGAGAGAGAGAGAGAGAGAGAGAGAGAGAGAGAGAGAGAGAGAGAGAGAGAGAGAGAGAGAGAGAGAGGAACGCTGAGGCAGGGATTAGGGTGTCGAGATGAATGTATAAACAAGCGATGGGAGTTGATAGTGTGAGAGCTGTGGTGTGGTGTATAAGATGTCGTGTGGGAGATGGCATGTGAGAAGTATGGTGTGGTGTGGCAAGTAGTGTATGGGATATATGGTGTGGGAAGTATAGTATGGTGATGTGCAGTAAAGGTCATGCGGTGTAGGAGCGGTAATAAGTTTTGTTATGGTGGTGTGGTGTGGTGTGGAGGTGGTGTGGGTGTGGTGTGGAGGTAACTTTGATTTACGAGCAGTGATGTAAAAGGTGTGACGTGAGGGTGTGGGATGAGGTTCAGTTTGGATGGAGGGAATGTGTAGTGTAGGAGGCAGGATGGATGTTGCTATGGTAAGTGTGTTGGTAACGTGGGTAATATTTATAGAATTACAAACGGTTATTATAAAATGCAGAGACCACGTAACACATCTGTGGCTATATTAACGAAGAATAAATTGAAGACAAAATTTAGTTTATCTATACAGACTCTTCCTCTTAAAAGCTTTGTTGGTCAGAATTATTATTATTGTTTCAGTATAAAAAAAAAACAAGTTGGGAAATGAAATAAGAGATTTTATACAATTTGGACAATGTATAAAAATGTTGCTGGGAAGCGCTGAATTAGTTGCTATCGATGCAGCTCTGCAAAAATGATGCCAATTATATTTCCTTGCATCTAACGCGATTAACTTTTATTTTTCTGTTACGGTTTACTGAACACCGCGAAAGTTTCATTATTCAAGCCAATTTTATTATGGTTGGTATTTCTCCATGTTATTAGTAGTGAAGGGTCGTTTATGATGTTCTAAGGAAAGCCATTTTATAATTCCTGAATGAGACAATTATTAGAAGGAACGCTTTATATTATATTGTACTTTTCTGCTCCTGTTCTCATAGTCTATGCTGTCACTAATACTGTATACATATCACCAACATAATCCACTGTCACCAACATCGTATACATTGTCAACATCACTCACATTTTTCTCCAGGTTAGTCTGTACAGTTACTATTAATTAAATAGTCATTATCGTTGTCTTAACTTTCCCATATATTATTTTTATCGTCTTTTGAATCAAGGTTTAGACTAGTGTATCAATACGTAGTCGTGCACTTTACATAAAATCAGTATAATCTCTCTCGCTGGTGCCAAACTTGGGCGAGATTAATTAACATATTATCCAGATGTGGAGAGAGAAGCGGGCAAGTTCTCTAACAAGAAGGAAAATTATCTCTTAAGACCATATCACTGAAAACTATGTGCGGATCAGCGGTTCATCAAAAGTGAATCGTTACGGAAGAAACAATTGGTTCTCTTCGCTGGATCACTTTTCTTATTGTCGACCGGCTAAAGAAGATTTTCTAGATAGGAAATGCAAAAGGAGAGAAAATGATGACAGGAGACATAAGTTCAGAGAAATGTTAAAAAAGATTAAACACAAGAAACAGAGAAGCGTAAAAAAAATGGGATGGGACAAGCGATACATTTTCGGGAGAAGAAGTAAAAGAAAGATGGGTAATGGAGGTAAGAATTTAAAAGAAAATGAATATCAAGCTACCAATTCTGGAAGCAGTGGTTGGGTCAGCTGTTAGCGAAATGAAAGTGATAAGGCTTGTGAGGTTGATCAGCTTCCAGCAGAATTTCGAAAACAATTGACCAGAAATAAGGTGATTTTTCTTACGGATATATGTAACTCTATTTACTTGAAAGAAACTTCCCAGCAATATATATATATATATATATATATATATATATATATATATATATATATATATATATATATATATATATATATATATATATATATATATATACAGTACACACAGTGTGTGAATGTGTGCGTTATGTAAAATGCCAGGAACGTTAGAGTGCTCCCAGTTTAGAAGATTGGCTTCATAAGTCATGTAGCCTATGCAAGGTTTTATTAAACATAATTGTAAATGAAACTAGAATAGACAGTGAGTTATCTGAAGATCAAAATGGATTTAGAAAGAAAAAGGAACGAGAGAAGCTATACATGGTTTGCAAAGTTTGAGTAAAAGGTTCAAAGAAATTTGGAATTTCTTTGTTGATTTTGAAAAAAAAAACTTTTGAATGAGTGAAATACAATAGCCTGGTGGGTCTGGTGTCACATATCACACACAGATTTAGAAACGTCAGGTGTATTTTCCTCCGTGGTCTTAATAATGCGAGAATGGTAACTAATAGATTGGCAAAGAAATATTTAATTCAGAGGCTCATGGGAAGAGAAAGAGGAGAAGACTAAGAGGGAGAAGGAAGGATGAAACGGACTAGACATGAAAGAGTTGGATATCCAAGAAGCAGTAATGTTCGTGAATGAGAAGAGAGCATGGCGTCGAGTGTTAAAAGCTCGTTAAGAAAAGCACTGCCAAAGTGAATGTTTTATGTTAGACAATGAACAACATTTAACATTACAATAATTATTTTAATATAGAACCTCCGAAGGCCTTTGGCGAACCATGAGTTTATATACTGCAAATGACAATATAAACTTGCTTGTCACATCAATGTTCTCAACTAGCCAGAAATATTAAGAAAAATGGATCAGCTACATGAAGCTATTATGCCCTCAAGAACTGGGTCATTGGGTACTTTCTATATATGTATTAATTTAAATCTCTGGAGACGGACATTCGATGACGATTTTACATATTATAAGAATTTATCAGAAAAGGAAAACAAAGGACTGTATGAGCGTACTACCTTGCTGAAACACACACACACACACACACACACACACACACATTCTCCCTCATCCATGGCCCCTCAAACACAAACTCATACACTCACAACTACAGTGATAAACAACCGAAAAAATCAAATTAATTTCATAAGCCTTCAACTTACACACTGGGAATGAAGACCTCAAACGTGTCCTGAATCCACTTTAGCAAATTTGTTGTATCTTTATAACGGTATAGCGCACTAAACACGATTTACGCGTAACATGGCAGAAACTGAAGGCAGAAAGATATATTTTGAAACCTGTACCTTGTAGGCGAGAAGGACAACTTGGTCAATATGCAAGTCAGGAATCACGGCAGGCCAGCAATCTCGTACGCGTTTTACATTTCCTGAAAGTTCTGCTGAATAATTCCGACATGACTTAACGTTGCAACATTTCTGACTCCTGGGGGGAAGTGGAGAGCAAGTGATTTTCATAAACAACGGAGAATATAGTCACGTACTCAGGGTTACTACCTCAATGGATCCGTGAGTTTCAGGTCCTTCACACACTGCAAAAAAAGTAAAAAAAAAAATAATACCCTTTTCTTTAATCATTTTTTTTCTTATTATAGTCTAAGGTAAAAAAAATTACTAACATAAGAAAGTTATGATATATGATTTTTTTTAGTGTTGCCAAGACTCTTTATTGTGTTGTAAAGGCGACAAACGAGGCATTATGATTGCTGTATGAAAGTGAAGATTGAGCACTCGAGCATAGTTATTTTCACCTTCTTTTCGTTTCCTAAATTTATACAGTTTTACTATACTCTATGTCAGGGCGACTCAATTGGTGGACCACGGCGAACTTCAGTGTGGACTCTCTCTCTCTCTCTCTCTCTCTTCCTTCCTCCTTTCCTCCTTCCCCCCCTCCATCAGGGAAAAAACTATGAGGCCATAAAAAGATGCTAACAAAAAGGAGAATAGATCTGGAGACAGCGGTTTTAGCTCTATCTATGATGGAAAGTGATAGGGGATGGTTGGACTTTCGAAAGAGGACCACCCTGGCATATTATCATACCACTGTATAATCCACCACTCAGTCCTGTGTGCCAGTCTAGGAGAAGAGTATATTGTGGTCATAGAGATGATGAAACTAGTCAACTTGGTGCGAGGAACATCATCACTACATCATCGCTTGCTGTGTGGCTTTCTGACAGATCAGTGCCAGCAATGATGATGGTTTCGTAAGGGCAGGATATGGGAGCGATTTTATGCCATAAGGAAGGAGATAAAAAATTTCGTCAATGACCAAACGAGTGCTACAGCAAAACAGTTTTTCAAGTTTTGTCTTAGACTAACTCACAATTTGTACCAAAGTTCAGGGATATGGCAAGAAGCATGAAATGTCACTTGGCACACAAATGATGATTAATGAAAGGCCACAGTACATACGATGACCGGTGTTTTATTGTTACATATAAATAGCTGGTTATTTTATTGATCCTTCCAGGGACCCATTTCAACAAGAGAAGGATGGATGGTTAATTTTGACCTTAATGTAACATGACCTCTTTATTTTTTTTACAGGGAGCTACAGTAAATTTCCTTGATTCATTTGCATTTTTAACACATTTTGATATTATAAATCCGTCTAACCGCAAATAAACCGTAATGTGTACACTTATTTATTTGTTATTACGTTACTGCATATGAAGCCTTTCATCCGGACCTTTGTCACCTAGGACCGTCACAAATAGTAATTGAGTTTCCCCGTTCTATGTGTTATGAAATCTGTAAAGTACAAAAAAACACCATAACTCAAACATACATACACACAAATAAGGGGCCCTGGGAGTGTTCACCGCAGCTATTTTTTGTATATTGGGCTAAAATAAATACAAATAAAACGTTATTAGAAAAATAAATAAGTTGGGGGCTGGGGAGTACCGGGAGACATGCCAAAAAGTGACAGAGTAGTTCATGTAATGCAGTTGGTAGTATAGTCGGCATAAAGTGTGCACTGGCTTTCAAAACAAAATCGGTAACGTCGGATTCCCCAGATAATATATATGCTACACAAGAATAATGCACAGCCTATTTTATTAGCTAAGTAGACCCGCCGGCCCGTCTGGCAGCAAAAGCAATATTTCAGTCTTGTAGCCAACAAGTTTCAACTTTACAAGCTCCGATAAAACATTTTTAAGGTTGTCTGTGAGTTTCTGAAAATCGCGAAGAGTGTTACCACATGCCTCCTTTCTTCTTTACACTGGCCAAGGAAGATGAATGGGATTCGGAGGAGAAGCATCCACACATGGTGATCACTCAAGTATATTTTTGCCTTTACACAGTGATCAGTTCGTTAAGCACAACGACGATGGATATCATGACCTACACTCGCATCATGATAACGAGAAACAGCGTGCATGAACCTTTCAAACATTTTCAGATAGCATTGGTATGGTAGCCAGGTCTTGAAACCTTCAGCCAAAGTAGACAAAATTGAAACGTTAAAAAGACAACTCATTTTTATGTAATTCCACAAATACTCCAGATTTTGACTGTGAATCTGCTCAGGGACGTTATAGCACTCACGATAACATTGCTGGTATCAGTGGTAATAGTGATTCAATGTAAATTTGTCAACATGTTTAAGTAGTTGAGTGACAATAGATAGAGATGGTTTATTCTGTTTATATTTTCAACAGTAAGTGAAAGAACACTGCATTCATTGCGCTTAAACAGCTGTACATACGGTACAGTACATTAGACACCCCCCCCAAAAAAAGTAATTTTAAGTGTATGACTGATCTTCCAAAACTTTACGATATTTTGGAGTATGATCTACAGGTCACAGTCAGGAGAAAAAAATATATTTTGAATAACTTATTTTCCAGCGTTTTACTTGACTTGCAGGAGAACACGCAAGTTGAACTTATCGTCATCTTTCTGAAATTGAATCCAGACACCTTTTCTGAAGTTACTGAAGGCTTTCCGAGGCGTGACTTCAAAGGGAATAGTTGAGAGTGTGGCACGAAGACGAGACGCTTTTAATACTGCTGCTCCAAGAGTCTTTTGATACTGATCCTTTATCGAGCACACCAGCCTCACTACTATAATCCTTAGTGGCATCTACTAACTAATCACAGCAGCCATTATTATTCATGGTCTTTCATATATATATATATATATATATATATATATATATATATATATATATATATATATATATATATATATATATATATATATATATATATATATATACTATTATCATCCACCTGATGTCGCAATATTATCAGTGATCACCCTTTACTTGGTACTTATCTATTGAGAAAAAACTGTATGACACAATAAAAGGAAATTTGTGTTGACATATGAACACACATGCCATATATACTCAATAAAAACAGCTTTATCAGGTCTATTTACATACACACGAGGCATCAGGGAGGCGTCAAGAGGCTCGGCATCCCGGGGAGATAAGAGGTGTTCGCTTCTGGCATTCTTCCTCGCCTCGTAAGCAAGATCCTGATGGCTCAGACGTGACGCAGCGCTCTCATGGGACCTCTTTATCACACCTCTTCCTTCATGATTGGTAGTCTCTCTCTCTCTCTCTCTCTCTCTCTCTCTCTCTCTCTCTCTCTCTCTCTCTTTCTCTTTCCTCCCTATCACTCATCTCTATGACTTGCCTATATTCAATGTATAATCAGGCAAGAAATACTGAACATCAAGATACACCCAGACTTGTTTTCCTAATCAAAATCACTTCACTAATCAATGACACGGAATTACCTCATAATCATAGATGTTGGCACAGTGAAGAATCCCCTGAGAAATATACATATAAGCTTATAATCACGTGCTTAGTATGAATACTCTATTATACATATGTTGACTTAGTTCTGACAAGAAGCGAGAATTAGCAAGGAGGCAAGGGCAGTCATTATTAGCCAGTAACGGTCAGAAGAGTTTGGCTAATACCAACCAGACCCAGTCAGTCCTTGCAACAACCAGTTAATGCCAGCCAGAGCCAGTTAGTGTCAGCTAGCTTCAATCCATCAATTCTTATAAGTGCGCTTTGGAAATTATGAAAAGGCAGTGTGAGCCACATTAAAGGAGAACTGATGCATTAATGTATAAATTACTTCCTTTGCGGTGTGGCACTTGGGTCTCGGGAGGACCTAACGTCTCATTGGGTCTTCTCAAAAACCTGACCTATTTCTTGGGTGATCCGTCGCCAGGGAATATGCTAAATGAGATTATTCCACAAACCAGAGTGGGTTAAATGAGCATGAGAAAGGAGGAAGAGGACAGGAATAGTGAAATAAAAGGAGAGAAGTGGGCGTACATGAAGAGAAGAGAGGTAACAGAAGAAAGGGATAGATAAAGGAAGAGTCTGAGAGAGTGGGGTTATGAGAGGGAAAGTCTTTTATTACAATTACATATTTAGTAAAGCTCTTATTTATTTTTTATGACAATATTAACAAAAAGAGACTTTATATGTGAATGAAAAATTCTGTAAATAAATTTGAAAGGAAAGTATCGATTGTTTTTCCTGCAATATGTGTCAAATCAGAATGATGGGGCATATTTGTTCTTATTTTTTCTTAGTTACTAAGTTTAAATATCCAATTATGTTAAAATACTAAAAATCGCTCAAGGAAGATAAGGTTTAGGAGTCAACACCTAGCTGAATATGAGGACTGTTTTCCAAAAACTCGCTTGTTGTCATCAAGAAGTTTCATAAAGTTGAATTTTCATCGACATCAGAGTGAGGTATGTAGTATTCATCCTCCAAGGCCCTCTTATCAAATTATAATTCAGTATGAAAATTTGAAGGATTGCCAGTAATGCAAACCCGAGTTCATTACGGAAATGTCAAATAACTGCGCCCTCTTCTGCTCGTTTTGGCTTGTGATTGGCCAGTGTCAGTCAACGTGCTTTATATCTGTATTTATATAATATTTATGGGCCATGTTTTCTCCCTATTCATCCTGTGAGAATTTTCTTATGTGAGTACATTATCATCATACCGCATGGCACACACTGTGCTTGGAACCGCATGGTGAGCTGGGCTGGGTGTGGCCAGTTTTACATCATACCTCCTGGGCCCGACTGGAAAGGGTGCTTCATGACCTATCCAGCAGGAGTAGGAGTGGCAGCATTGGGTTGTAAGGTAGTAATAGTGTTGTTATGCTTCTGTTCTCATTATTATAGCATTTATTTTAACTCATATTATCATATTATGTTCCCATATATATTCCTATCCTCCTCCCATTAAAACCTTGCCTTAAACCTTGAGCAATAGTATATATAAAATTTGTGAATTAAATAACACACACCTGGGCATGTGCGGATGGCAGTCCCTCTGTCTTGTTCTAGGCTTGGTTGAGGGTAGATGTCTGCCTCTCTCTCTCCCCTCTTCTCCCTCTTGGCCACACCACATGGCCTAAGATTTGTGTATCCTTTGCTAAGGAATGTTAGCTGGGAGACAGTGGTGCTTATGCTGAACTCCAAATTAGGTAGGAATTGTATATATATTATTATGTCTTGCACCTTTTATTTGTAAGTATATGTATAATTATAAGGTAGATTTACTTAGGTGTTTCTGTTGGTCCAGCATTTTATTCTTCTACCATGACTGAGTATTTGGGACCGCCTAAAGAGTATCTCATGAAGTCTATCCTTCTTAAAACTGAAAAACAGCAATATCACTGTTGTCCAGCACCTTCTTTTGGGACAACTTTGGGCAGAGACACAGGGTAGTGATACCAGTTAGAAAACAAAATATTAATGAAATGCTGTAATTGACTAAAATTTGCTTCCACAGAGCATACTGCCTCACTACCCAATGATAAAAGCAGACATATTGCTGGGTGGGGCTGAGTGTGACATTTCCATAGTGAACACATTATAGAGAACTTCAACTTTAATTAAAGTTGGGGAGACCAGTCGGCAGGTTGTAACCTCTTGATGGTGGACAATTGATATTTCTGTAAATGCTACCACCAGTCATTAAAATTATTTGGTAAAATAATAATAATTTTAATTAAAATACAGGAAAGAAGGAATAGATAAAATTATAGACATTTAAAATTAAATGTAATATTCTTCTAACTTAAGGTAAAGATGGACGCCCTCCTTATCCACTTTATATGGATCCCATCCCATATTGGCCTCCACAAACACGACTATGTAGACAACCTCGCAAAATCCTCCTGCACACTCCCTATCCCTGATGACGCTTCAACCATAACTACTGGTCGAGTCAAGACGCTCCTCACCCAAGGAAGCCGCTCTTCAATCATAAACAAAGAACGAAGTGAACAGCGAGGTGCCAGTGTTAGTGTCCATCACCATGATAAACATTATGACACAAAATATAAATACGGCCGGAATAATTGTCTGACTCGGCTCAGTGATGTAGTTGCCGCCAGAATCAAACTTGGCTATAGGCCAAGTTGGGAATGAATGAGAAATTTGTGGTGGAAATAGAAACCACAGCCTTCAGCATTACATAACAAAACCCTTGACGAACTCTGTAAATTCATGCCACCAACCAATGTCTTGGACACTATTTTACCGTTATATCCAAATATTTGTACCAGATAAAATACCTGCCCTAGAAAACGACCACTTCACTCATTTGTCTTAGCGCACTCTATGAGGTGCGAGTTCCACTGTCTCACTCCTTATACTCACTAGCAATCAACGTGGACTAAAACTTGGGTTGCAGCTGCTCTACGAGGCGAGAGCCTGTGTAATTCAGTTTGATGGCTTGTTGGTCTGTGTATAAAGGACTTCCGTTCCTATGTAGGGGAATAAATACAGACCTGGAGAAAAAAAAAAAAAAAATATATATATATATATATATATAAATATATATATATATTCTTTTAATGGCATATTTTATATTATGATTATATATATTTACTTGTTCATTTGGAAAAAAAAGTTAAAAAGGGATGACTTTAAAACTAATATATCACATGTAATATAAACTTCCTTCAGCAACTAGGATTATGACTAGGAGCTCAGCAAACCGCAGACAAACCCCTCTTGATCATTATGCTAAGGTGTATGATCAAATAACTGGAAGTTTCGGTATCTCTAGTAACTACAATGAGTTTAGCATCCAGGTCGTTCAGTAATGCCAAAGCACAGTTGCACTACGATAAAGTGACTGGCTTTTTTTAAACGAAACAATGTTGTACACCCCCTTTGGATAAGACAACAAGAGTGTGTCCTATAGGGTTACTCACAGATGCCCCGTTTGATTGTTGCATCTTGTTTGTTTAACCGGGTGGTATATCAGGCATGTTTTGAGCTAGGAAGCTGAAATTTACACACATTATTAACGGTTTTGACAAATACTCTTTTATTTCACTTTTTTTATTTTATTTTTTCATTTTGATGCTTGTCCTAGCAGGTGACCCAGTGGTCTTTCTTAATTTTATTTAGTGTTTGACTTATAATTATTATACTCCGACTTCCTTTCCCTATCTGCCTGAAGGCGTCACGCCAAGTACAGTACACGGTGATAAACTTTTGAACGCACAATTCTTTTCTTCTTTCATATTTTTTGCTTGTTTATCCAGGAAATAACTCAGGCACCTTCAGAGCAAGGAAGCTTACGAAAGGAATAGTCCACCAAATTCTTTCTCAAAAAATATATTTTACTTTCCAAATTTTTATTCATATTTTGTTCAAGGCATGGCAAGGGGGGTATAGTATAATACTACTATTTTTTCATGGCTAAGGGTTCCTTTTACTTCACGATTTTTCCGAGTCTCCTTGAAGTCTTCTATCCCCCTTTATATTGACTTCATTATAAGGGGGAGAGGTAGGTACTAGTGTTGAAGCTCGTGTGTCTACCGTCCTTCCAGAGCATCACCGTTACCTCACCAGAGCACAGACTTACCAGATCTGTCGTGTAAGAAGATCTAGGATTTTTTTAATGTGGTGGTCAGGCATCTCTTTAATAAATGAAATAATTTGCTGGTTTGGTAGTTCTGCCGACGATACTGAAACCCAATTTAGAAGTGTGTGGTGCTCCTCCCCGATGATGATGCTTTGGATTATGAAAAAGTAAGATTTATCAAGTTTTACGACAATCCCAGAACTGGCGAATTGGACTGGATTAGTTTGAGAATGCCTCGTGCACACTTCTTAGAAAAAAAATCAATCAATCATCGCCTTCTCGAAAGGTTTACATGATTGCGTTTTTCGCCGACGTGTTCACTCCACAGACATATTGCATGGTCTCAATGTTGAAGTGCCAATTGGGAGAAAAAAAATCCACTGCTTATGAAAGCTGTGAATTTGTATTTCTGGCATCTTTCGTCTGGGATTTCCATACAAAGACGTCCTAAATTTTGAAGTGTTTCGTCAAGTCCATCTGATTATGGCAACTTAAACAAATCATAACAAGTTTTCAAAAGTACGTTATTTAAACCAATTAATAACTGACAAAGGTAGCGTGCAGTCAGGAAATGTGTTGCATGTTATGGTGTACTGTTATCTGACCTAATGATAAGGAAGCATACCTCTTTTTATACACTAACTCAGCGGAAATTTCCCACTAGAAATTTAACATCCTCAGACGCTAGTTGGGTGACAGGGTATCGACTACATCACTGATATAAGCAAATAGATTACTAAATAACTTCGTAAATATAAATATGTCACTCCACTTTATAAGGTCACTTGTACAATTCATCATCTCTGTATATATTCCATCCAGTCTGGAACATCTCCTTGATTATAATCTGCCTATGAGGATTTTTACCTCCTCTTTGGATATTACATTTCAAATTGGAATTTCCCCTCCTCCTCTTTCCATTCCCATTCAGGATATTACTGTCTCTATCTAATCGTTTGACGTCATTAGTTTTATACACTAACTCAGCGGAAATTTCCCACTAGAAATTTAACATCCTCAGACGCTAGTTGGGTGACAGGGTATCGACTACATCACTGATATAAGCAAATAGATTACTAAATAACTTCGTAAATATAAATATGTCACTCCACTTTATAAGGTCACTTGTACAATTCATCATCTCTGTATATATTCCATCCAGTCTGGAACATCTCCTTGATTATAATCTGCCTATGAGGATTTTTACCTCCTCTTTGGATATTACATTTCAAATTGGAATTTCCCCTCCTCCTCTTTCCATTCCCATTCAGGATATTACTGTCTCTATCTAATCGTTTGACGTCATTAGTTCTTCAAAATATTCCTTTCATTGCTCCAAAATCTCATCGTTTGGGGGGAATAATTTCCTCCAACATTTCCTATTTTGTTACCACACTACTTTACCTCCTATTTTTCATTCTTATTATTTTCCTTCGTAAACTTTTATCTTCGGTATTATTTCGTTTGGCACCTTCCAATTTTTTTATGTATTAAGTTGTCCCCTAATTATTAATATTCTTTACTCTACTTTTCATAATCTCTTTTCATCTGCTCTCTTCTCTCTCTGACTTCTTCTGAGGTATTCTTTTATTGATATTTTATACATACAAGTCAACCGTGTTGTTTTGTACCGGCTTTGTCTCTTTCTTATGTCCCTGTACCCTGTTTTCCTACTAAGACACATCTTGCTTCTTCACCATAAGGTTTCTGAGAATAAATCACATATCCTGTACAGCTTTCCCAATCACTTCCTACCTTTGCACTCATCTCTTATCCACTGAGTGGTTTTTTTTTTCGGTTTCTTTAATGTCATCGTCCTTTCTGTTTCATTTCCCTTCCTTCTTTTTAATTCATGCTTGACTTTGCTATTTCAAGTTACAGAAATAGTTTGAATTCATTAGTATTCTTGTTTCTTTCCCACTAGTTTTATTTTCATTTTCTCATCAATTACTCTTTATCGTGGCTTTAGTCTTTCCTTCATTTACTCTGACATTTTCTTCTCACCATTAACTACGACGAAAAAAAAATTCGCCAGATATACAGCAATATTTCCACATATATGAGCACTCGAACTCTCCCCATACTAATATTCCCCTGGTGACGTTCTTCTCTCCTCTACTAAAACTTTCAGACACTCATGTAATAAGTCCCATAACTTTCTGCTACTCTTATTAACTTTTCTTATTTACTGGAGCGTACAATCGAACATCAGATTAATTACCCAACTCGTTTTTTCTCATTCCAGCCGTATGATACAGTAATTAATGCACCCTGGCCATAGTATATCCTACCTTACTTGACGAAAATAATAAGGCCTCACCAAGTATTCCCTGTATCTTTAACTGGTCTTCAATACGTGGCTTTATATCTCTCCTCCAACCCCGTTCATAATTTATTCACACTTTCAAAACTATTAATGCAAATTCGTTTAACATATAAATACGTTTCATTCGTTCCTAAGATCAAAAATTATTTCTTAACTCTCCTGTTTTTTTTTTTCGTTTTTGTCCTAATGCCATTAAATTGCCTTCTTCGTGAGTGTTCCCGTCTCCTCCTCCCTCCCATGAGAAACTCTTTCGTTATTACTTTTCCATATATCATCACTGCTGACGGAGAACAGACAGCCATTACCTATCCAAGCATTATCCCGGGGACAACTGGATCAACTAAAACCAACTGACACACATCTTTCACAACTAAACGTGTAGTTAAGGCTAAAAAAAAAAGCAGTATATTTTACTTTTTTCATTGTATTTCTACTAAAAGTCAAACGATATCAGTATATCATATCAAATATTTTCCAAATCTTCGAGCACCACATATATATCATTGACCCCTTATTGAGCTCTTCTGTCAAGTCCGAGGCTCCAAACTTAGCCTATAGGGGATGACGTTCCCCTCTACTGTAAGATTACAATCGCAAAGCTGCCCTCACTTGGTTTAGCCCATCAGTCGAGAAAGTTGCCCGGGGTGTGACCTTTACCATAGGTTCATAACTACTGGGACACAAAAGTGAGAGTTGGGTGATGCTGATGACAAGGTGTAGAACGTCATCCTAATGGTTCCGGCTGCTCATACAAGGTATTACACCCCCCCCCCTCCCACCCACCCCAAAAAAAAAAACACAACAACAACCTAGAGGGTTTTAGGACAACCAGTATCATTATATCATACACACAACTCTACTACAGTCGGACGGAATTCAGTGACCTACAATTTTGTTGGAGTCTCATAGTCTCTAGGTGGAGCGATGTATTGTGTGTGTGTGTGTGTGTGTGTGTGTGTGTGTGTGTTTTTTGTTTCAGTTAGTACCCAATGACCCTGTTTTCTCTGGATCAGCCTATCTCCTTTAACCCATCTTGGTAATTGGGTCAATTTACACACACAAACAAAGAAAATTGTCAAGACATACTCAGGTCTCCACACAAGCTGCACGTGTTCGGATGTGAGACGTGATCATGGGCTACGTAGGCGTAGTATCGTAGTCACAAGCGTGGGTTTACTGCGCTTTTTGTCCTATTGTAATAATGTTTTGTATACTATCTTGTAATATCTATGTTTCTGGATCTTCTAATATAATTTTTTCGCAGCTGACTACAAAAAAATGTAATATAAAAAACTATTTAATTACACTTTTATATTATGCAGTTGTTTTCTGTAAATGCAGTATGTAACGATTGCTATTTTATTTCACTGTGTATTATATTTTGATCTTTTCTGAAAGGAATCAACGATAGGTTATGAACTGTGTGTGTGTGTGTGTGTGTGTGTGTGTGTGTGTGTGTTGATATGAAGCTTATGGGTAAGGTGAACGGAAGCTGGCTATGGATCAGGTCAAGATGTTAAATTTTACGTTAGATAATTATGTTCCCTGCGTTCTTGATACTCTGTTAATGTTATCTTAAAAAGTGTTGAAGTCAGAGAACACTACTGCCTTTTGTTGTAAGGAAGAGCATGAAGTTTCATATTTATTTATTTATTGTATATATATAAACCCCGTCTTAACATATATTCTTGGTGGTCACTATAATTCAGTGTTACCGGAGGGAATTATGTTCCACAGTAAAGTTTCAGTAAATCTCGGCTGATGTTCAAGAACTCGGTCAATACATTCAGTAGATATTAAACAAATTCACGGCTAGGAGGCCTTATAGTCAGAGTCTAGAACACAAAGGACAGCCATCATAATAATCTGGTTTTATATTTGATATTTAAATAGGAGAGGTTATCCTGTAACCTCGAATTCGGAATTCGGATTAACAATATATATGTAATTATTCATTCTTGGTTTTTTTTTGGCTTTTCAGTACAGTGTTAATTAAATGACATGTGACAATGGCGGAGTGAAAACCATCTGTCTAACAAATTATAACCTTGGGCAATCGTACTGTCACTATCATTTTATATATATATATATATATATATATATATATATATATATATATATATATATATATATATATATA
>NW_024713129.1:17899031-17961531 GCF_018991925.1 Homarus americanus
CCATAAGTGGACAGTATTGCGTTAGAGGAATTATATTAGTGCAAGACACCAGTTTATTCAATTGTGACAGAGTATTCATGGCTGAGCACCTCCTTGATCTGCTGAGTGAACAATCCAGGAGAAATAATGCTTGATCGGTTCTTAAGTATGTTGTGTATTGGGAGCAACACCGGTTTAGAATGTAATCACACACACACACATGCATATATATTACATTATACCCAAGTTCCTCTACCACTTGGCTTCTCCATGCACAATAGACTAACATAATCAAACGACATAAATGATTTTAGCGTGTAACAATTCCTGTTCTTACGATATTTGTGCCAAAATACACAAACAACATTATTCAGACGTAATTAATCAGCGTTTAATCTCGTATATAAATGAACAAATGGGATCTCTGGGTAAGTGTTCAGAGTAATACATCTACTAACACACAGGTCTGTAGTTGTTATTATTTCAACCATTGATACTATTATAACCATCTTTACTACAACAAATAATGTTGTTTTCTTGCAACTGCTGCTACTTACTATGATAGTAAAATAATTCGTAAATGCAATAATAATACTACTACCAATACTACTACTACTAATAATAAAAATAAGACTTTTGCTGACAGTCCTCTGAAGTATACACTTTTAATTGTGTGTGTGTGTGTGTGTGTGTGTGTGTGTGTGTGTGTGTGTGTGTGTGTGTGTGTGTGTGTGTGTGTGTGTGTGAAACAACACTTTGAGTGAACATTGTACTTCACTTGTGGTACTCCTCACAGTTCTCTGCTAGTAACCACTCGCATCCTCCACGCACCAGCTCGTGGGAACCTACGACCGACTTCCTCCTCCTATTTCAAAACAATGGCAGCCAGCATTATTTGCACATGAACTGGCAAGCACAACATGGCCAAATGCACAGGTCATTCGTATGTTGGAACCACACACACGCCGCAGCGTTGTGTTACGGTCCTCCATTGGCCCAGCAGCTGGGCTCTGTGTTCTGGAAGTCATGATTGCTTGAGGAAGGTAAACAGTGAACCGTGGCTGTCAGGGGAGTGTTTGTCGAGTTATAGGATGCGAGAAATCAGTGGTGTCATGTATAGTCCAGTCGTAATACAAGCATGGTGCTGAACTTTGTCATGAAACAACAATATGCCTTCACTATTTCTGCAATTATATTAGGTTAATCGGTGTATGGTAATATCTGGGAACCTAAAAAAAAAAATCTGAAGGAAAAAAATCATCGTTCCAACACCCACCAGTTTCAAAGATCCTGTTAGTTAAGATTGATCACATGAAAGGAAAAACTGTAACTTCTGGCGATTCTACCTTTGATTTGCTAACTTTACTACAACACTCATGGCTATGAATAAAAGGAGATTCGGCATAAATATTCTCTTTTTTATTTTTTTTATTTATTTTAGCAAAAACTTCATGAACAAAACAAAGAAATCTTGTTGCAGAAAACTAAAATTCTGTATTGATATTCCACTGCACAGTAAAATTTCCATGACCAATTTTCGGTCTCAGAGACTTGCGGTTCTGAATGGTTGTGGTGATACGTGTGAACCATACATAAAACATTGCGGCATTGTGTTGTTCCATCTGAGTGACAGCTCGGAGACACACGTGATATTTTGAATTGTTGCGTTGTTAAGTCATGCATCGTCCAACAGAAAATGGATACTACTCTATGCTCACACTGTAAGATGATTGAACGAGAGAGCAAACACTTTGGCACTGATTGGATGACAACTGAGAATCTTGTTACAGTGTTGACGCTCACACACACACACACTAAGTGGTGCAGGACAGTCCACAAACTACATTAGATTTTAAAACAAATCAGTGTATAACAATGGCATTTGATATAACGCGTGAATTATGTTTGTAACAAAAAATATTTTAGGCATTTTTTTTTCTCTATGGATACATATTCAGTTATAATGTTACTAAAGTCCAAATATTATATTTGTTTTTGTATCAAACGTGACGGTCGACCATCAGGGCACATAAGCCCGTTAAACGTGAAGACACAAATATAGTTGTTACGGAGTATTATAGAAGTCTATATGTAAATATTTATAAGTCAAACCTGAAGTGCATTGGTCCATTCAATACACCAAATTATAGTTTTATGTTAGGTACATCATCATCATCATCATCACCACCACCACCACCACCACCATCATCATCATCATCATCATCATCATCATCATCATCATCATCAT
The DNA here is from genome assembly GCF_018991925.1 of Homarus americanus. Lineage (NCBI taxonomy): Eukaryota > Metazoa > Arthropoda > Malacostraca > Decapoda > Nephropidae > Homarus > Homarus americanus. Next base: position 17,901,259 of record NW_024713129.1, read on the forward strand.
CATCATCGGCGGCGGCGGCAGCAGCAGCAGTAGTAGTAGTACTTTTAGGGACAGCTCATAGCCTATGTCAACTACACTTCATCCATTACACAATCAACACTACATCCACTACACCATCATCAACACTACATCCACTACACTATCATCAACACTACATCCACTACACCATCATCAACACTACATCCACTACACTATCATCAACACTACATCCACTACACCATCATCAACACTACATCCACTACACTATCATCAACACTACATCCACTACACCATCATCAACACTACATCCACTACACTATCATCAACACTACATCCACTACACCATCATCAACACTACATCCATCATACACTATCATCAACACTACATCCACTACACCATCATCAACACTACATACACATCATCAACACATCACACCATCATCAACACTACATCAACACATCATTACACTATCATCAACACTACATCCACTACCATCATCAACACTACATCCACTACACTATCATCAACACTACATCCACTACACCATCATCAACACTACATCCACTACACCATCATCAACACTACATCCACTACACCATCATCAACACTACATCCACTACACCATCATCAACACTACATCCACTACACTATCATCAACACTACATCCACTACACTATCATCAACACTACATCCACTACACCATCATCAACACTACATCCACTACACTATCATCAACACTACATCCACTACACCATCATCAACACTACATCCACTACACCATCATCAACACTACATCCACTACACTATCATCAACACTACATCCATTACACCATCATCAACACTACATCCACTACACCATCATCAACACTACATCCACTACACTATCATCAACACTACATCCACTACACTATCATCAACACTACATCCATTACACTCATCTACATCACATACCACTGCTCGCCGTGTGTGGTGCCTCACGGACATTACTATTAATACTACAGGTAACTCTATCTATTTTTCAGAGTTAAAACAATGTTATTTTGTATTGTATTTTACATGTTTTCAATTATATGGTGTTGAGCACTATTCCTTTATGCTAGGGTAGCGTTTCCCATCAACCCTGAATAATTGGTGAGACACTTATTTGAGTAAAGCCTTAACTCACCCAAGAACTAAACCATAATTAAAAAAAAAGTAATAATTATGGTACTTGTGTTTGGTGTGTCACACAATCAGCTTACATAAAATGAAAACTAAAGAATAAATTTAAGAACAGTGTCGCTTTATTGATAAAAAAATATATACTTTTGTAAGACAACAACCTACTGTCCTCGCGGCATAGTACAACTGGACAATGTTTATTTTGTTTTTTGTTTTTAATTCAGGCCTCGAGCACCGTTCATTACCTTCAGTCAGTTTTTTATGTCACAGGTACAGCGTTGCAGTGTTTATGTAACTAATAAAATCAGTAATGAAAGACTATTACCGCAGGTTAAGAAAGTGGCATTAGGAGATGCTATTGTAAAGAGAAAATCAAAAGACAGTATTATATATTATGTGCCTGAAGAAATTCTATATCGCACACATTATTATTGTTAGTGTTCAGCAGAGACAACCTCTACTCCAGTATAGTTAAAGATGACCGAGCACAACACTATAACGTCTGTCACTATACTCATACATGGTACGCGGTGATAGCATTTCCTAACGAGTATTCTAAGAGTGAAACACATCTACTGTATAGTGAAATTTATTGCAGGGAAAGTGCGTATTATTATGAATATTAAATCCGTAAATATTACCAAAGAAGAGGTCCAGTTCTCACACTAACAACAATGGTTCAAAGGAATTATTTACAACACCCCCCCCGTTGTAAGTTGGGCTTTTTAAAATTGTGTCTAAGAGCCATAACTATCGTCCAAAAGAGCTTCTATCTTAGAAGAACTAAACTAAAGGAAGGATTTATCATTTTATGAAAATCTCTTTGTTTTTAGTAGACAAGTGGATGAATAGATGACAAATTATTATTATTATTATTATTATTATTATTATTATTATTATTATTATTATTATTATTACTATTATCATTATTATTATTACTATTATTATTATTATTATTATTATTATTATTATTATTATTATTATTATTATTATTATTAGCAGCAGCAACAGTAGTAAAAAAAAATATTTTCATCCATCCAACTATTAGTGGATAGACAACACCTGTTTTAAGTACATTTCTGTGTACATAAGTTTATATATTCCTATAGTGAGGGTATTCTAACATATAATGTTTATAAGTCTGCAGTTCATGTGTTCAGAGTTGCTACCACGCTGTTTTATTAACCCTGTGTGATTAACGATCATTGTATTCAGTACTTATGACCACGAAACTCAATGTCAAGACAACTTTTGAAACAGTGAGTTAACTTTTAGTTTTTAGGAGTTAACCTTTCAACCAAGAGACAACTCGTAGGGTTATACCAACTCAGACTAATGACCTGACCCTTATGAAACAGTGAACTGACCCTTAAAGGATAAACTTTATAAATCAGTGTTATCCTGTGAATAAATTAACACCTGCACTTAGTCATCATGGGTGTGAGCTTGTGACTACCAAAGAATGCCTTTATATAGGTGCACACTCGCTCATAATGCCACACAAGAGCATCCGATCGCATCTAGAGAAAAGCAAATTAATCTACGACTCTCAACATGGGTTTACAAAGGGAAAATCTTGTCTAACAAATCTGCTAACGTTTTTTAGGAAAGTCTTCGAGGTAGTAGATAATGACGAAAATTACGATGTTATTTACTTAGACTTTAGCAAAGCATTTGACAGAGTACCGCATCAGAGGCTTCTGAGAAAAATTAAGGCTCATGGTATCGAGGGGAAAGTTTTAAATTGGATAAAATCATGGCTCACCGATAGAACGCAGAGGGTCAGAGTAGATGGTGTTAAATCTGAGTGGGGCCGTGTAACCAGTGGGGTTCCCCAGGGGTCAGTACTAGGCCCACTCTTGTTCATAATCTACATAAACGATCTAGATACTGGGATCAGCAGTGACATAAGCAAGTTTGCGGATGACACCAAAATAGGGCGGCAAATTAATTCAGGGCAGGATGCAAATGCATTACAGGAGGATCTAAATATACTGCAGGGGTGGTCTGAAAAATGGCAAATGAAATTCAACACCAACAAGTGCAGCGTACTTAATATTGGAAGAACAAATACTTATAATGTATACAGCCTTAACAACATCAACCTAGAGAAGTCGACTTGTGAAAGAGACCTAGGGGTACTTGTAAGCCCGGACCTACGGCCTAGAAAACAGTGCGTTAATGTTCGAAATAAGGCAAACAGAGTATTGGGTTTTATATCTAGAAGTGTAAGTAACAAGAGTGCAGAGGTCTTATTGCAACTATATCTTGCTATAGTCAGGCCGCACCTCGATTATGCGATTCAGTTCTGGTGCCCCTATTATAGAATGGATATAAATTCACTAGAGTCGGTGCAGCGAAGAATGACAAAAATGATTCGGGACTTAGAAACCTTCCATATCAGGATAGGTTAAAGAAACTTAACTTGCATTCCCTAGAAAGACGAAGAGTGTGGGGAGATATGATAGAAGTATTTAAGTGGGTGAAAGGAATCAATAAAGGGGATATAGATAAAGTTCTCATAATGTCCGAGCAGGATAGGACTCGGAGCAACGGATTCAAATTGGATAAGTTTAGGTTTAGGAGGGAGATAGGAAGAAACTGGTTCACAAATAGGGTGGTTGACGAGTGGAACAAACTTAGCAACTTTGTAGTAAGTGCGGGAACTCTGGAAAGTTTCAAAAGGAGGCTAGATAGATTCATGGATGATAGAGAGTGGTAGTAACTCTCGACAGGAGCTGCCATGCACAGGCCAACCGGCCGATTGCAGACTCCTTATTGTCTTATGTTCTTATGTACAAACATAGACTGAGATAAAGACCACCACCATCATCATCATCATTATCATCATTTTCGCAGATAGAGAACAACAGAAATTGCATATATTTATAAAACAACACAAAGAAAAGCATCTGAATGTAAAGTGACACACACACACACACACGCACACACACACACTAAACACATACACGCACACAAGCGCAGACACGCTAAACCACAGAATTAGCTTTTGAAATAACTTTGGTTTATGACTTATAAAGAGTAATGGACACAACTTCAAAGAGAATATAAAAACACGTATTTAATTGATGATAATAAGGTTTACGAATAATTAAAACGTGAAAAAATACATAACACGAAATGGTTAATGTCGCGGACTGTCGCGTGTTAATGAAGGTTGAGAGGATTAGAACAATGTGTGTGTGTGTGTGTGTGTGTGTGTGTGTGTGTGTGTGTGTGTGTGTGTGTGTGTGTGTGTGTGTGTGTGTGTGTGTGTGTGTGTGTGTGTGTGTGTGTGTGTGTGTGCGTGCGTGCGTGTGAGTTTGTAATATGTGTATGCTTTATTTAGAGTGTATCCCCTGCATTCACCTGTTGTGTGTGTGTGTGTACTTTCGCGTATCGTTGGTATAAAATTATACCTGTGTTGTACAGATGTGTGGTAGTGAGGAACGTTAGTGTTGTTGACAGTGTGTTGCCACTCGCCAGGTAATTGGCTCAGGGGGGGTCACACATGGCTCCCCTCACGAAAATTGCTGCTTCGTTTTTTTGTGTGTGTGGAGGTAAAAGATACGTAGTACACATTAAGGTATATACTGTTTTTGCTGGGTACAGTATTTTGCTACCTCACTCACATTACTTACGAGGAGCTCCATTGCCTTTGTTGTCCTTGTTTTATGGTTGAAATGATTTATGGTGATTTTTTGTAATGGAATTGTGGACACTAACATGCACTCGAAGGTACACATCTGTAGTGTATCTGTTCACTTACCTTCATTCACACATTCATAAAATTATAAATGCACAAGCCTTAATTTCTCCATATATGAGTACACTCATAGATAGAAAACTATATAAAGTACCAAAAGTATATGAATAAATAACTAACTTGATTGTCTGATTGAAGGAGGAAACAAATAGTTTGTTATTAGTATCAAAAAATTTCTTACCATGTCTCAGTTGTGTCTCATCCCTCGCGGTGTCAAGTAATTTTCCTAACACTGGGCAGTTTATGACTATCTACGTCACCTCACGTTACTTAGCTGAGTGGTATGAATTATAAGAGTGAAAAAGTAGTTAAGTCTATATTTTTATGAAAATACGAAATTAAATGCTAAAGTCAAACTCTTTACAGTTTACTAAAATTTTGAACACAATCCACTACGAGGAAATATTTTCTTCTGCAATTGCTAATGTTACAATATCGGTGCCAGCAGTCGTGGTGTTACTGAAGTAAGTGTCCCTCTACTCAAGATCGAGCACTACATGACACACCCCTGGCTGGCTCGGGCAGCGTCAAGTCCCCCTCCTCGGTCACTGTCAGCTGGGACTGCTCTGTTTCATACCGTGTTCCCTTCTCCACGCCTTGGTTCGTATCTTGATATTTATTTGAGGGTTTTTCCCAGCGTAATATAAATGCTTTATTGTTTCTCTACTTTGTATAGAATAAAAAAAATGTATGCTAATTAAACTGAAATACAATTTTGCGCGCCTTACGAAATTACCTGGTAATCTTAAATGCTGTGATCGAAACATATCAGGAAAAAAAAGTTTCATTCACCTGTGTCAATATACAACGAAAACCACCACAGAACAGCTGGTAGTTGAGAAGATAACGATGTTTGTTTTTTTCACTGTGTATGAATAAAGTTGGACTCTTGACCTAGTTCCCTTGTGTCACATGTACGGATGGTTCCTTGTCTTCATGATGCCAGGAGAAAATTTTTCACCCGAGCTCGTATATGACGTTTATATTTCAACAGCCTTGTGGGAGTTGAGCGACAAAAACTATTTCTTACACTGATTCATCTAAAGAACTTGATATCTTACCATAATAAAAGATGGACGATTCATATCCTTGTGGTTAACCTTCAGACTTAAGCCTCGTGCCATGGCTTTCAAACTTCAGACACAATTTCATCATGAGCAACACATTCCCATTTTTTATTTCAGAATTTAATTATAATATGAAAGTAAATATTTAGTTTATCATTAATTCTTAAGTCCACATTCTTTACATTTTCCCACTATACTGCTGATAAATTATTGTAAAGCATCGACGACCTTTGTTATAGGTAATAGCACGAATTTTGGTTTCCTAGTACTGTATCTAAATTGAATTAACCCCTTGTGTTGTGTAAGGCGTTAGCGGCTAGCCAAATAAATATTAAAATTAGCGTCCCTGTAGTGAAGGGTTAGTTGATATAATAACAAACACTGAGTATTACTTCGATGCTTTACTGGTAGATTATCATCCACACAAGCTTTATCACCTTCCATTTTGTTCACAACTGTTTTTAAACACTTTTTTCCAAAACTGATAGTCTCAAATTTATTCACCTACACTTAATACAATACTTCTGCCTCGGAGATCTTACTACTGTAGTTTAATCTTCTTCATAGTTTGACCTCATTTATGTTCGCTTTGGTTCGTTTCTTTAATATTTTTTATTTATTTATCTTATTGTTTAGAAAATTATCGTTAGCCTGCTTACCATCTTTCTGTTTCCGTTGTTATAACTGAATTAAAATTGTACATAACACACACACAAACACACACAAACGCACATATATATATATATATATATATATATATATATATATATATATATATATATATATATATATATATATATATATATATATATATATATATATATATATATATATATATATATATATATATATATATATATATATATATCCTAGGTTCGGTCAGATTCAAAATATTTTTGAGCCAAGCACATGTGGCAGTTACTAGATAAAATGTCAAGGGTGACGCAGCTTCCCAGCTCTTTGTAAGAAAGTCGTGCTGGGTACTAGAAGTTGTATAGTGAATGGGGAGCTGGCGGTGACTTAAACCAAAATGAGAGAGAGAGAGAGAGAGAGAGAGAGAGAGAGAGAGAGAGAGAGAGAGTATCGGTCTGGGCTGAACTTTGGAAGTAGTATCAATTCCCTGGCGCCCCGGGAAGTAATTTGTCGCGTTATATGGAGCGAATGACTATTCCGGGAAGCAATACTATTGCAAGGGATGCACCTGGATTAGCAAGACAGAGAAGAGTCTCGCTGCTCCAGCTTATTAATATGTTTTGTTACACAATGAGCGCCATCTGCACACTAGGGGATTCTAAATGTTGGTCGGACGTTTTATTGTAGTGACTGATAATGAAAATTTAATTATTAAATAAGATGATTAGCTATCAACTATTTTGTGAATTATCAGATGTAATGAAAAAAACAAAAAAACAACGACCCATTAGATGTCTCTATTTGTGAGTGATATCTTAATAACCAATTGTACTTCTGTTACGTTTATGGTCTAATTTTCACGCCCATCTCTGAGACAAAACACACTTGGAACAATCGGTACCTCAGGGTATGGGACCTCTGGTGTCTGACTCCAACAATCGATGCCAATGGGATATTAATACCAGGCGCCAGCAGCTGCGACTCGACTCAATCCAATCCCAAGTTTTGGGCACCATTAGTCGCTGCACAATGGAGTGGTGATGCTGCGTGTCGACTGGTGGTTGTGCAGAGGAGAACGCTTAGTGCCGCCCTTCTGGGAGATTATCTGCTGCGGGCGACACTTACTGTTCGATTTAAATTGTCGTGTTGTAGGAATTTTTTTTAGACAATAGAGACTTACTAGATTTTTAGTATTGACAGTCTACTATTACGTGTGTGTGTGTGTATGTGTGTGTTACGCTAAATAAGGATAATCGCCGATTAACCTTTAAAAAGTAACTGAAGTTTTTTTAAAAATAAAAATAACTCTTTAATTTTATTCTTAGAATTTAAGAGAAATTATTTCTATATATAAAAAGCTTTGCTTCTTTTTATTTAAGACGTCGTTTTTTTTAACTCCAAGATAGCCAAATTATACTTAAAGTATATGTATATATATATATATATATATATATATATATATATATATATATATATATATATATATATATATATATATATATATATATATATATATATATATATATATATATATATATATATATATATTTATGAAAGTGTCGGGCAGCGGGCAGGCCAGGGCTTGGTCAATGGTATGGACATAATGATAGAATAAAAGGAATATGACGGGGAAAAATATTGTATAATCAAGGATTGAATGGTAGGAGGGAGACGAAAAGAGCAAGGAGGAGATGGAAGCATAGGATGAAGTGGAGGATTGTATATCCAGTAAACATCGCTGTGCATGAATGGCAGGAGAGCATGACGAAAAGAATGATCGAGGTGGATATCTTGGGGCCTTGTTAAGGAAGGGAAACACTATCTGATATACAGTATAAGAATACATCTGTTTCACCGGTAGGAGTACACACCTGACAGTAAAGGAAGAAACAATATGTATCGGTGTATTGTGTACATTATAATGAAGATGTTAAAAAACGAATCACGAAGACTAAAAATAACGCAATATGTTACAATTCAGAGGAAATTCATTCCAAAATATTTAGGAAGATGTAAAAAGATGTGATGTAAGGTGTCAGTCTTCACGACCCGCTGCTCAGAGTTCTCTAATAGCTAATTTGTAGCTGTATATCAGCAATATTAAGATCTCCAGTTACATCCCCGTTGTTGATACATGAATCCGTCTTGAGTGGTGTAATATATCGTCCGCTCGCCTTGTATCACGGATGACACTTTGATTTAGTTCATGCAATATTGATCAAAGGAAAATTCTACTTTGATCCAAAGGAAGATTAAGGTGTTCGTGCTAGATGCATTAGTCGGGCGTTAGAGTGAGCACCCACAATATGAATATGAGATTACCAACCGGAAAAGCCGTGGATTTCTTTGTCTCATAACGTCAAAGTATTCCGTACACATATCCCAGTTCAAAACATGAGTTTAATGAATAAATGTTAGATTATCAAGGAAAGTAACGGGAGACAATCGTAAAATCATAACGCACCACGGTAGGTGAACAGTATTCAGTAACTCTTGTTTGTACACTCACACATTCTTTGTCAAATAAATCTGAACAAGAAGAAAATTATTTTGGTAAATACTTTTCATTTCATTTTGGAGATGAGTTTAATTCAACATATTTTCATTGTTAAACCCAATATGTATGAAACTTTTTCACCATACCAAAAACATCATAAAAATTAATTGTGCATTTATGCCAAACCATAGTTGACACAAGTATATCTTTATCGACATCTTAGATTTACAACTCTGATGATACGCAAAATTTAGTAAATAATATAGGCCTAAGACCTGATGAAAATAGGGAGTTCTTTATTTCAATATTAAATTGTTTGTAACATTAGTTTGCTGTTTTCGCAACCTTGGTGAAAAATAAAACAATAATAATGAATCCAGTGTTCGGATTTTGTACAGACGATTATTTAAAAAAAAAATTCTTATTGCCAGTGGAATCAAATTTGCTTGAATTCGCGGTTTCCAATTGGATAGTTTGTGGGAAGACAAAGAAGGACGTCAGGCGACCACGTCCAGCTTAGGCAGGTTACAAATGGCTGGCAAGCAAGTCCAGCTGGGAGGTGGGAACTGGGTCACTACCAGCCCGGGGTCGTCTGGCTTTGATCAGTGTTGTCTAGCAGATTGAGGGACGCCACCATTACTAATCAACGTGGGAACATAAACGCTGGGACCGTAAGATGAGTGATGTAGACACTATGTTTATTGAGATTCTATTGGAAAAGTGAGTCTTTTCATCATAGATATAACTTGGTGAGTTACCCGGCGTCGCCCGGATGGAAGGAGAGGAGAGGAGCACGAACATTCCTTAGGCCAACCGCACCTCCCTACCAAATTTCAGCTGTCTATATTCAAAACTATTGACCCGCGGGTGGTGGGTTCGTGGTCGTCCCCTGTTGGCACAACGCACCCCTTGTGGAGGGACTGGATACAGTCCACTCGCACCTCCCTACAAAATGTCAGTGTTTTATCTACAAAACTGTGGAAACACACACACACACACAAGGGCATTTTGTACATAATAGAATTTATGGGGACAATTTTAGAAAGATGAAAAGAGAAAGGAGTCGTTTAAATGTCCCATTAAAATTTGCTAATCAAATAACCTATAGGTTATGCAAAGCCATAGCATCAAGATTCATTTATCACAGCTCATTCTAGTAATAAACACACAAATCTACTTAACTGCTGAAGTCCTGAAGCAACATGTAGCAGCGCTAAACATAAACTCTTATTCATCTTATTCTCTCTTTACCAGTCCCAAAGGTTAAAGGTCGGCCTATAACCTCCTCCGATATTCTGCATGTCTCACCTTAACATCTGCTTTCTCTTGACAGAATTAATCTTATTAGCTGGACATCAATTAACTTACAGATGATGTAGTTGAATAATTATGATGGCTAAATGAGTTTATAAGCTATAACTATTGAAGATGTACAGTCGATGTCAAAAGGTTCGCTCCCTTCCAAACTGAAGCAGCATCGACCCCAAATGAGATAAAACAATACACAGTCAGTGTGTGTAAGTTCGGAGACTCATTTCCGCCAGGGAGGAACTGGTATCCATAAGCCCCTCTGACCACACTCCCAACATTTCTAGTGTTCTGTGTAGCATTTAATAAACTGGTTAGGAAGATCATTCCAAACAACTTAGAACGGTTGTGACAGCAAATTATCCAAAATTCAGAGAGACAGTCATCCGGTGAAAGACCGCCACATCCCAAGCAGCTAAACCTGCGCCCCAGAAGCCAGCAAACAAACCCATTGAGACAAACTCATAATAGAAACAAGCTGAAGACGGCAACAAATGACCTGGAGAGAGCTCGTCTGCAGGCAATGAGTGCGGGGTTTTTAACTCGCCACCTACCACAATCCCCAGGCCTGCCATGCTGGAATAGCATATCATTTTGTGGCTCTTAGCCATGCCGTTTACAGCTGTATTTGCACCAAGAAGTGCGCACACCAACACGACATCCATGCCCTCGTAAGTGGACCTCTGGGGGTTGTCATGCGAGACAAAGTTAATGGCATGTTCAATTCGTATTTTATTCATATTAATATACACATGTAACTAGAGACCTTTGTCCCTTTAGGGCCAGGCTCTGTTCTGTGGATGTTATAAGTGATTATTTCGAAACGTTACCTGATTGTATTAAACAACTCAAACTTGAGATGTTTCTGATTTTCTGATTTCCCTGGTGTTCCTATATATAGTGTGTGTGTGTGTGTGTGTGTGTGTGTGACGAAACACACATAGTATACATTTTCAGAGTGTCAGTAGAGAAGAACACACCGGGTCTTACAATGACGCCTCCATGATAATGAACATCACACATTTCTCCGGCAACACAGTAACGAGGTTGACGACCTCAAACACACACCATTTCCTGCTCCACCAACTGGAACACCGACCATGAGAATTGTCCTTGCTCCATAAGCTCTTGAGCACTGGAATGTAAACGTTCTAGTTGACGGTAATGTGCAGTTAATGATACAACTGACATGTTCCTTCTTCCGCCGCTTGCCCGCCCTAGTCCCCGAAATATAAACATGTGGACGTGACACACTTTATGAAATTACTTTAATAATTAAACTTAAATTTATTATCCATCGTCTTATTAACTGTTATCGTATAGGACAGGAACATTTATAATAGGTCACTGGGTTGCAGATTATGTTCACTGTTGTTTACATCATTGACTTGTAAACCATATTCGAATAAAGTTGCCCAGATGACCATGATAATCTTTACCCTCGCGGGAGGGAAAACGTGTTTATTTCGACTTCACTGGGACGACAAATTCAGTCATTGTTGTTCAAATAAAAATTTAGATTTTATGAATTTTAACATAAGTTTCTATGCAATGGTGGAAATCATATTGCGTAGGTGCTTTTCCCTTACACATAAACATTATACAGATACTGTACCTTGCCCTTAGAGAGATGTTCCCGAATGATGTTATGGCAAAGCTCAAGCTCATTAGTCTTAAAATTGGAATTTCAGTTTCCAGCCATAAGGCCACTTTCTACACATAAATATATATATATTTGTTTTTTCATTATTAGAACTTTAGTATTATATTATTACTGAACCCTAAGGATATTGGGAGTCACTGATCAAGACCACACATGCATGATAAGGTTACTTTCTTTACGGCAGACGTATTATCGACCTATCTTGTGTAGGCACTGTTGTTGACACTTGACCAATTACTTAACACTGTCGTAGATTGTAATGGTAACAAAGCTATTTATTCCTGAACCATCATGGGACTTGCATCTCTCAAACACTAAAGATAATAGTCGGTGCATGCATTTGAATATTCACAAGTAATTAAAATTTAGTTTTGAAGTATTGGTATATTAAAATAGTCATTAGGAATTATGATGAAGTATATTGGATCTTGGCCACATACTCGTCAACATTCACTAGATGGTCATATATATTAGTTCGAATAGAGACATACGACCTTTCTTTGAATTGAATAAACTGTAACACCGACTTTTACATCTCCGCTAGACACTAAGAAGATACTCATGACGATTGGTTTGTGTCGCAAAACAAAGTGATCAATTAAGTATGCTTTTGGGTCATAACAATTTATTGACAATATCACGACAAATTACTTCGTCGATCCCCAGGTTACTGATATTTATGATTATTTTTTTATGAAGAAGACTAAAGGTTGCCTGACACAGTATTATATTTGCATTAAAAATATAGTCTGGTGGTGAAGTACTCTAGATACTGCAGTACCTGTTTCCCTACATTCAGGTTGCCAAAAAAGGATCATTTAGTTAAACTTTTAAGTAGACATCTCCGAGATTATCCCAGTCAATGAGGATGAGAGATGATGACGGGTGATAAAATTAAAAGATGTTTTCTGACGCAGCTACACCAGGAGTTACTAAAAAAGGCTGTAGTGTGTGAGTTATTCTCCTTTTTTACACCAGGAAGCATTTCACAGCTGCACCAAAAAACATTGCATAACTATCCTTGGAATTATCTCCCGAGTGTACCACAATTATTTCACGGTTACATTAAATATATAAGTTCCCAGCCGTACCTAGAATAATTACTATTTCCTGACTTATCAAAAAGTATTTCCCGACTACCTACAAGTGTCTCTCAACTGTCCCCAAAACTTATGTCAGTAATGAATAACATTAATTGAATAGCCAAACCTTTACCTGTGACAATTATCTTACCTGTGATACACTAAAGAATAATATACAAACCTTAATCATAAATGTCCCTTGTATATCTATTTTAGAAATACTTCATACAAACAAATAAAATTTCTGTATTCTAAAATATAAAAATTGAATGAATAAGTAAATAAAGAATAAAGATCACCTAACACCTCAGTATAAAGGAAGTACATTTCACTACATTCTTTTATGGAACGCATTTTATAATATTGTTTTAACGGGGAAATAACACACGTCATTGATAAGTGGGTAGAGAGGGGAATATTTTTCATCTTCGTTATATATGACCCTAAGTGACATACATATTATGGATAGTTATGGTGAATATTACCTGCCTTTGTATAAGTGAGGAGTACATCACCTCAACTCTGCTAAGTATCATGATTGTTACGTAGGGGAGATTTTTTTTTTTATAATTTTTACATGGGAAATATTTCTAGCACTTGAGAGAAGGAAACTCATCCTACTCTAAATGCTTATATCATAGGAACATTGCCACATGAATGTCATATATTAATATTTCATACCATTTATACAAGACAAAATACTTCAGAAATATTTACCTGGCAGGTTCCGCTGGGGGAAATATCACGCTATTATTTACGGGTTCAGTTGGTGGCTCCTCTGCTCAAGACATAATCCTGGCGGTATAATATATTAACCCACCAACCATCAATCTAAAACAACTAAGTTAAAATAAGCTTGCAAGTTCATGGCGCCAGGGGATCTACATACTGAGTAGCACAAACATTTACTAGAGTGAGATAAAAATTCTAGCTGGTTTAATGGTCTCTCTCTCTCTCTCTCTCTCTCTCTCTCTCTCTCTCTCTCTCTCTCTCTCTCTCTCTCTCTCTCTCTCTCTCTCTCTCTCTCTCCTGCTGCAATAACGTGGCACCCCTAAACCCAGGGCGTTATATATGTTGACATGCTTTATGTCTGCACTCGACGATATTGGCAAGGGTTTTTAATAAATTATACGAGCAGACTGTGAAGGTATTTCCCTGGCTGGAGGTCATGGAGATGAAGCTCACAAATAATTAAATTTTCCTAATTATCTTTCTCGTTAAGGCTCAAGGCCCAATGTCTTCAAAGGTTTATCAGAGGGATTATTATTATTATTATTATTATTATTATTATTATTATTATTATTATTATTATTATTATTATTATTATTATTATTATTATTATTATTATTATTATTATTATTATTATCAAATATGAGTAAAGATGGTGTTCCTTGAAGCACACTGTATTACCTCACTACCTGTCAAACTACGACGCTGGGAACTCGGAATATTAAAACAAAAAAATAAATTGGGACTATGTCATCGGTTTCCCTTAGCATTTGGTCAGCCGTTACACCATTAACACATTACTCAGACTACATACTTAATATGGATTTTGATCTTTGGTTTAATTTACTTACTATCTACGTCTTTAATAATTAATAAACTTACTAATTATTTATCAAACTTTATAAAACTCACTGAAACTGTTAATGTATCATCCTCAAAAACTGGCCAAATGCACAGTCAGACAGTCATAATTGTAATACACCACCTCGTCCTCCAAGCGGAAATAACAACAGTTAAAGAGTTCATTAAATCATAAATCCCCACTCCGACATCAGGCGGGGTTAAAATCACTTTGATCTACCGTCAATAAAGTTAAAAAGTTTTTATCCATGATCAACTCAGAATTTGCTGGCCTAGTTTTATGGAAATAGTTCATCCCAAGGTTGTGTGTGTGTGTGTGTGTGTGTGTGTGTGTGTGTGTGTGTGTGTGTGTGTGTGTGTGTGTGTGTGTGTGTGTGTGTGTGTGTGTGTGTGTGTGTGTGTGTGTGTGTCTTTCTGTCTGTCTGTCTGTCTGTTAAAAATATGGGGGCTATACTTAAATTAAAATAACTTCGTCACAACTTCAGGTAAAAAATATTAAGTCATTAGGTTCTCCGGGTGTTGGTCAGGAATTTTAATGAAGATAAATCACGAAAGTTAAGATTAAAACACAATTATTATGCGTTTGCCTTTCCCAAATTACAACCACGATACTAAATCCCATAAAAATTGATCTCCCATCCCTTTAGATTACATGTCCGTAGGTCCTGGGGCACAGACCACACAGAACAAATTCCTACGATATCCTCATCTGGATTTAGAGAAAGGTATAACAAGAATGATGATGATTATGATGATCATGATGATGACAACAATGATATTAATATGAGTAGTAGTAATTATAATTTTATACACAAAAATTAATTAATGTTCTCCAGCTCTGGACATATTTACATGAGAGCAACACTAGACGTTCAACCATTTCGCTATGCATTAATTTCAAAATCACAAGACTTCTGGATTACGCTCAGATGTTGATACACCTCCCAGCGAGCATGAATATTAATGTGAAGAATAAACCTATAAAGATGTTTTTTTTTCTTATGTTAATTTCCCAACCGAGGTTAGTGCTGAGAGTATCCATGTAAGTCTTTGTTTGTTTCCTATATTTATCAGCCATGTGTCGTGTTGTCTGTCCTGGTATAAATAAATAATTTACATTATTTTTGGTGTGGTTTTTTTTTTGCGTATAATTATTGTGATATTCAAGTTTATTAATTGTATATTTATGAGATGACATTTATGTGAAATTGTAATTATGGTGAGGGTAATATTCATAGATGTATATGAGGTGTCGTTAGTGATGTTCATTTGTTACATGTTTTCCTACACCATGTCTGTGAACGACGAGTACTCTCACCTGCCCTAATAGATTGCAGACGTTTTTTTCCTAGTCTACCATTACAACTCTGTTATATGTAGATTGATGAGGTATTAACCATCACAAGCTTTGTTTGGTGGTAAGAAATGACTGCCTTTGTGAATAGTACTGGTAAAAGACCTAGTTTTTCCAACAACTTGTTTTAGTGAAGCCCCTGAGATAAGAGTTTATATCATTTCTGGATTATAAATAAGTTAATATGAATTGTAAATACAACTTATTTTTTATTTGACAGACTTAAGTATTTTTACTGTCAATAACATTTAACCTTAAGGTATGATAGAGGACTTTGCTGTGAAGACTGTAGGTGGGTGACTGTTGGACTTTGTTTGATCGCCCTAAGAGGTCTAAGTGAAACAAGACCAGAGGATCAGAACAAGAGCCACCATGGTAATCCCTAAGGCTCCTGTGTTATTATGGTCTAATGGTCAAGAGTACAGCTTTATATATAACACCATCTCTCACCTGAGTTTATATGTATATATCTGTAGAATAACTTGTGAACGGAACTTTTATTATTTTTTTTTACTATTTTTACTTGGCTTATATATTAATCACGCACATCTCTCCTCTTGATACGTTTCTGAGGTCAAGTTCACGGCTTTGAAAAATATCACATGCCAGCGGCTTGAGTTGAAGCCTCCGTCTAGAAAGGCGACTTTTAACACGCACATGAGACAAGATAGATACGCTGTTAACCTCAGTAGCTGGTGTTGGTGCTCAGGCTTGAAGAAAAATTATAATTTAGTGCAAAATATGTGTAATATTCCTCACGGAACGTAAGAAAATTCACATTGCATCTAATAAATGTTTGCAATATTGATTTGAGTTTACCTGGTTATAGGGGCTAAGATTGCTACAGTTGGTAGTACAAACGCTGAAGATGGAGCTCAGAAATACAAATCATTTCCATATCAGGAGTCCGTCATAACAAGCTCCGAGGAAGAGTCAGCCATTAAGTCAAGCGTTCCACTATATGATTAAACGCCCTTACTCAGTCATTTTCACGGGGTTAAGATGGCTCCTTACCCCTGTCTAGAAAGGTTAATGACCAATATCAAAGAATAACACAATTCATTGTATCGGTTAATGCTTCTTTTATATCTGCTGGCGTGGATTCAGGACTGATTTCCTCTCACTGAGGCTCTTGAGAAGTTTCTATTCGTCACTAAAATGCGAACAATTAAACATATCCTCATTGGAGTAATGTTGAGCTTCGGCAGTTTGAATGTTTTTCGATTTCGGGAGACGTCTGATTTGGTGCATCCTGGGGTACTGAGGGAGTTGATGACTCAGGAGATCGTTTCGTTAATTGTGTTATTTTGGTCATTCACCTTTCCAAACAGAAATAACGAGCCATCTTAACCAATGAAAAATATGTATTCATGTTTACAGAACCACCTACAAATATTTATGCATGTTTTTTTCATATATATATATATATATATATATATATATATATATATATATATATATATATATATATATATATATATATATATATATATATATATATATATATATATAAGTAAATCACTGTAGGTGCGCGTGATCCAGGTATATGCTGATAACCAGGAAAAGAAAACACGAAGTTCCCAAGCGCTTTCGTGTAATTCACATCTTCAGGGGTGAGTACAGACTAAGGAGAAGTACAAAACAAAGATTATATATACACAGAGGAGGGTGAGATCAGGTCCACAATGGTCAGGTATTAGGTAATGACCCTACAAATATATATATATATATATATATATATATATATATATATATATATATATATATATATATATATATATATATATATATATATATATATATATATATATATGCTGATAACCACAAGGAAAATGAAAACACGAAGTTCCCAAGCGCTTGAGAACTAATTCAATTTCAATTTCAATTGTTTATTCCTTGATAGAGGAAGCGGGATCCTAGTGCTGTCACTAGGTACCCCTGTACAATGACACCAGAAGCATCTGGCAAGTGTGAAAAGTATATACAGTATAAATATTATAAAGGGGCTTACTAAAGCCTAAGGAAGGAAGGATATTCCTTTAACACATAATCAATATTATTTACAAAATATCTGGCCAGTATGGGAGGATCATCGTGTCTCCGTCAGGGGGTCGTGGAGTGGTGGTCCAGCAGGCGTCACGGAAGCGTTGTGTGTGGGGACATCTTAGGAGGTAGTGAATAAGGGTGCTGCTGTCGGGTCTTCTGCATAACGCACAAGAGCGTTGCTCAGGGGATGCGGGGATACCAATCTCCCAAGCAAAGTCATACCCAATGATGATACGGGCAGCAATCACGTCCCCTTTCCGCGACCCTTTCCCGTAGACGTACGAGAGGTCAGGAAGTTTACGGAGGACATCGTACCAGGTGGGCGGGGAGTCCAGGGGGATGGCTGCTTCCCGAGCTTCTCTCTGTTTGCGGCGAATTTGGGTCCTAATCTGTAAGAGTGTTCGAGGAACAACGTAGTCAGGTGTGGCCTTGTTGCAGCCAGTCTTGGCAAGGTCATCTGCTGCCTCATTCCCCAAGATACCGACATGACTAGGTATCCATAGGAATGTCACAGGACGGCCTGCATCCTGAAGTGTGGATGTTAACCCTCGTATTCGGAGGATGAGGTCCTTATTTTCCCCTGATCCAAATGCGATCCCGTCGAGAGCAGACCTGGAATCGCAGCAGACAAGCAAGGGGCAGAAACCATCTGCTTCTTCCTCAGCGAGAAGGGCAGCAAGGAGGGCTATTAGTTCAGCCTGAGTGGAGGATGCCCCGTCAGAAACTCTGAGAGACAGTTTGATAGGCTCAGGGGCATGAGGACGGGAGATGTAGACACCAGCCCCGGCCCTACCTGTAGCGGGGTCAACAGAACCATCAGTGTAGAGGACGACCCTACCTGGGGACCAGTGAGCGATCCTGGAGAGGTGGTATTTGCAGAGAATAACAGGGTTCACCTGGGATTTCGGGAGCGGTCCACCGAGGGCAATCACTTCAGGTTGAAAATCCAGCCAGGGAGAAGGAGACGAACCAACAGCAGGGGTGACAACAATATCAGGCAGGAGGTCGTGTTCCTGAAGGGCTCGGATGAGTGACCCTCGCCACTGTCTTCTAGATGGAGGTCGGTCTCGGACAGCAGGAGTCAAGTTGGTTTGGACATAGTTGCCCCGAGGATCCCGTAGAATGGAAACGGCAGTTTTTAGGTAAAACTCCTGGACACGATCCTGTAAGGGGGAAAGACCAAGTTCGTTATATAGAGAAGTAGAGCGTGTCCACTGAGGAGCCCCAAGGATGATACGAGCAGCTTTCCTCTGGATAACTTCGAGACGGTTGACAGGGAACCCCTGCACATGGTAGAGAGGGGAGCGAGACGCCGAAAGCATATGTCTCGAAGATAGCGGACTTCAGGGATCTGACAACGTGTGCGAGTTACATACACACCCAGGTATTTTGTCTCATTAACCCAGTCTTGGGAACTTCGTGTTTTCTTTTTCCTTGTGGTTATCAGCATATACCTGGATCACGCGCACCTACAGTGATTTACTTGCATATAAATATATATATATATATATATATATATATATATATATATATATATATATATATATATATATATATATATATATATATATATATATATATATATATATATATATATATATATATATACATACATAATATTTACGCTAAAACTCCAACTACCTTCCCATTAGTAAGTAAAGTTCTGGCCAATTAAGAAAGAAATCAGACAACATCCGTAATTGGCTAGTTAGCAGCCTCAATTATTATCAATGAAGGAAATGTGTAAGCATACGTAAATGAGATAACACTGATAGCATAGTCCTTTGAAGTCAGAAGTGAGGTGTATAGAGAAGCTTTTAATGATGGTGTGAGCAGCCGTGAAGCAATGAAAACCCAAAAGCCATTAATGTCTATAACACGACACGTTTATTGTCGTTAAAAGGAAACCGTTCCTAGAAACACTATGTATGATTAACTGAGAGAGAGAGAGAGAGAGAGAGAGAGAGAGAGAGAGAGAGAGAGAGAGAGAGAGAGAGAGAGAGAGAGAGAGAGAGAGAGAGAGAGAGAGAGAGAGAGAGAGAGAGAGAGAGAGAGAGAGAGAGTAGGAGCTAGAAGCAAAGTACAGTACATCAAGAATAACGTAGGTGAAGGTGGTATTTAACTGTCCTACGCATGGATCAAGAAAGACATCATCTAACTTACTCTTCTTAATGTCATCACACGTTACGGCACTAATGTCCTAAGTATGATACAAGACACACCTTGTGTACAACAGCCGAAGAAAAGCAAATGTAAGAGTGTCAACGTTTTGGGCAGTAAATATGATGAGTGTCATCATTTGTGATGTTCTAATCATACTTATTCACGTGCAGTATGTGGTCCACTGTTCTCAACACATTTATACCTGCATTACTCCCTCAGGTACATTTCTGCCATAATACCTTTATCTAAATTGGTCTATTTTCTTCACAAGCATCAGTTATCACCTGACATGATTAATATAAATCCCGTGTATATTCTCCCTCTCTTCGTCTACTATTATAAGTTGAAGGTAAGGAAGAGAGAGAAGTACATTACTGAATAGCTTAATTACAATATTTAATTAACATCTGCTTTTAAGGTTAACTCCCAATACTATATCATTCACTCAGCTTACTGTGCTATCCTATTACTGGCTTGCCATTACGAGCCAAGGTAAAAAATTATAATTTTTTTTTTCTGTAAGACTTAAATTATCAGTCACTGAAACACTAGAAAAAAATAACCTGTACATATAAATGAATACGAAATATACCAAATAAAAAAGTTATGAATAGTTCAAACATCCATAGACGATGATGATGATGATGACAATAATGATGATGATGATGATGATGATCATTAATATTATCCATGACGCACAATAAAAGGTTAATGACCGACATGAAAGAACAGTAGGAGGGTGATAGGAAGAAACTGGTTCACAAATAGGGTGGTTGACGAGTGGAACAAGCTTAGCAACTTTGTAGTAAGTGCGGGAACTCTGGAAAGTTTCAAAAGGAGGCTAGATAGATTCATGGATGATAGAGAGTGGTAGTAACTCTCGACAGGAGCTGCCATGCACAGGCCAACCGGCCTATTGCAGACTCCTTATTTTCTTATGTTCTTATGTTATCCCCAGGGTGTCTTTTACTGCGCTTGATAAATCTTGTGTATATCATTGAGTATGATAAATCCTCCGTGTGTATAATGGTGTGTATGTTAAAGAGGGGGTGGCAAAAGAACACACACACACACACACACACACACACACACACACACACACAAGACGGTCCAGCCTCTAGAATCAAGAGGCACCTCACAGATTAAATCCTTACTTGACTAAAATCAAATGTATATGCAAAATATATCGATACTAAATTTCAATTACCTGTGTTTAAAATTGTGATCATACACAACGGGGCCCATTTTTAAGTAGGGCGGGGGGTCCTTCTCCAATTTGGACATTCGTGGGAATTCTTAGAGGTGTTCACCTGAGCATACGAAATTCCAGCTCTCTCTTAAACAAACGAGGCCATGCATAGTAAGGAAACAGAAAACAAGATGTTTTTTTATTGAGGTGATTCTACTTTTAGGGCGGGGACCAATTCTTGGGGCCAACTCCTCAAAATTCAACCTTCTTGAAACTTCTGAGGTGTATGAGCCTCCCCGTCAACACTGTAGTGTGTGTACACACATACACACACACACACACACACACACACACACACACACACACACCTCAGAAGTTTCAAGAATGTTGAGTTTTGAGGAGTTGGCCCCAAGAGTTGGTCACCACTGTGTGTGTGTGTGTGTGTGTGATACAAAATGAAACTACAATTACAGAAACTTAAACTTCATTATAAAAGAATACTATTTTCAAGCCAACAATACATCAGTCAATACAATTACATATAAAGAGAAAAACATTATTTTTTTCCAACGGGTAAAACAAATAACTAACTGGAAGAAAAGAAAGTGCGCCTCTAGATTGGGTCAAATTTGGGGTGAACTTATTCAGCGAGGAAACAAGGGATGACCAGCGTCATTTCCTGGGCAGCATCCGGGCGGGTCATCTCAGGTCACGTGCAATAACTTGGCTCTTCCACAGGAGCATAACAACTGGGGAATGGGGGTTAGGATGCCTCTCACGGTGTCCTGCCTAATATAACTCTCTCGGGGTCTTCTCCTTTCCTGACGCAGTACTGGAGAGGATGGGGAGCTGGAGGCCAGAAAGTTATAATACAAGTGTCATTCAATCTGCACAGTGAATAGTTTTGACTGGTTGTTAGATGTTATATGTTTGAACTTTGCCCTAAGGATAAATAATGCCCCAAATATAAGTTGCTGAGCCGGCAAATTTATAATTGAAAATAAGAAGAAATGACAAGCCAGTAGGGCAAGCTTACAGTGGTGTGAGTAAAGAACTTAATTAAAACAGTAATTTACAACCTAATATACACAATATTCTTAAACAAATAACTATGTACTTTTTTATGTTATTTCAATTCGTTATCAAATTAGGCTCCTTGTGTCATGTTCTCACCGATAACGTTTATGTGAACAATCTAATCTTCCTCTGTCCTTGATACTTTGTTGTCTCGAATGATTTGAGGTGCTAACAGGTCAGGAAATTCCACAGATATTTCAGCCACTCTTCATCTCCACACGTCTAGGTAACACTTCAGATCCTTGAGTACTTAAAACGGCTGAGTAGTTGAATAAAAAATAAAACAAAAAATGGATAAAGAAAACTGTAACACTTCTTTTGGTCCATACGAGGCAGGTCCAATTAACATCTAATCATTACCAGTCTACTTGTATGTATCAGTCCGACTAATACCTGAAACTTCCCAGCGTATTTGCGTTAATGATGTTCGGTGGTACCTGCAGTGTTTTCTATTTATATACAATTCTAGTTTTACCCGCGTCCTTCCTTGGTTTAATTTGTCCTATTTTAAATCAATAATAATGACTGCTTTTGTTTTTAATTAATGAGTCAAGTACCTCAACTATCTCACTTTTATTTAACTCCTTCTTCTATCAGTCTACATCTCTCAAGAAAAAACAAATTCAGTTTTCTTAATCTGTTTGTATATGGAAGACCCTTAAGGCTAGGGATTAACTTTGTCATACTTCTTTGAAAGCATTCCAAAACAGAACAGCTGAACTCAAGTTGTAAAATATCATCTGTACTCCTAACGCTCCTACATATATAGCCTTATATTCGATTACCTTCATTATTTACATAAATACACTGTTGTCATGGCTTTATGTCCTTACTGATCATTATTTCTAAGTCCTTTTCATAATCAAATTTCTCTACACCTGTGCTGATCATCTGATTTCTTAGTTCTCCATTTTTCCCTCAGACATAGAACATGCCAGTTCTTCTATATCAAACAGCATTTGTCAGTGTTCGGTAAATATTAATAACTAACTTATGTCTTTAATCTTTTTGAGTCTTTATCTAAATTAATGATACGCCATATTTTATTGTCCATTCTTAACATTTGTATTTATCCATTCAATGTCATTATTACTCAATCTTAATCGTTTCTATTGTAAATTTAATTTTCGAGCAAAATATTCAAAAAATAATATTGTGTACTGTATTGTTGATGTCATGTCACCTGTTGAACTCACGTAATGTATGAAATTTTCTTTCATGGTCATACTACCCTGGGCATTCAGAGCTTCCGCTTAAATGAGATTAATCTCAAGTCAGGTAACTTCCTATGCTAATTGCTGGTCAGCCTACTCCCCTTAACCCTTTGTAGGTCACGACGCACTTGACTAACGCCAGACACTAAGAGAAACTCCTGCCCTACAAAGAGTTAAGGGTCCTAATACATTATAATACGATCTACGAAAATCTGAAATTGATTAAATTTTCTCTCTAAATGTTCTTCTGTCCTCTTTCAAATTATATTCTTTATGATCACGATGTACTAATTCACCACCTACTTCAACATTGCCTTTCAAATATTATCTACTTGGTAACACTAGATTGAGTATTTCATTCACTTGGTTAAGTTCATGGAAAATTGCCAGAGGAAATGGCCCTGAACTATTTCTAAGAAATCTTCCAATTTTAAATATCCAATTAAATTTGTCCCGTTTGCTTTAATTAAAATATATTGTAATACAAACGTTTCTATATCTAGATGTTGTAGTTATTTAACCCCAAATGAGATTTTCTTCCACACTGTCAACATTTGGTGCTTTATATATTACCCATACAATGGTATTTTCTCTGCCTTGGTTAAGCTTTATCCAAACTACAGCTGTTTTAATCTCCAAGTTATTCACTTATTGATACAATACTACCGCGACTCCCTCTCCGTTTCAGATTTTTCTATGGGAGCGAAATAATCTAAATCCCCTAATTTATTATCCAGTAAGTAATTAATGAATAAATCTTAATTCAATATCCTTGAAAATACAACTATACATATAACCTTTCTATACACACACCTACTTTGATATCTACTATTATACGCATAGTTAACATTTAATTTATTTTTACCATATATTTCCTTTCCCTAATTCTAAAATTATTTATTTCACAATACTTTTTATCATTATTGATACACTTTCGTTTTTACCCAAGAGTTGCACATACTCCCATACCTCTATCATCTAACTGGTGCACCCCGTACCTTGTATATCCAGCAATATTTATCAAGTTGGCAACTGACACCAATTGCCCTAGATAGTTCTCCTTTACAAGGAGCCACATATGACATGAATCCCTCTCTTCCTGCCAATAAGCTCTGTAATAGCGTGTACCTACTTGGTGGCTCCTCACTCTTATGTTGGCCAATATCCTTACCTCCTGCACCGCGGCAGATAATAGGTTTATTTCTATTATTACGAGTATATCCGATATTGTCCATCCTATCTCTCAAGGCTCTCTCCCAGGTGCTGGAAAACACTATTGTCCTATATTATCTTATCCATGTTACCAAAAAACACACTCCATAATTCTTGTCTGTTAAAACCCAACTTTTATGTGTATCTTACTTTGTCTTTCTTCTCTTCGAACCTTTATCGTTCAGAATTGGAAAAGAGTTTGTGTGCTTCACTAGTTCTTTTTTACCACCAGTCCTGCTACACCACTGTGTCACTGTTTACTATTCAAAAGGATTTATTCTACAGTGATCTCTCGAGGCCTCTTCCTCTGCACCACATCTTCCCCCTCCTTCACCTGCTTCAGCTCCGCCCCCAGAGCCAGAGAGGTGTATGAAAGCGAGAGATAACACTGTATAGCAAAACACAAGCATCATCACCTTAACCCGAGAGCTACCTGGGACACACTGTACCTTGTTTTGCGAGTGTTCACCGGTCAATTGATTCATTAGTGTCTCTGTTATTATACTTTATGTACTCAAGGGCAAGAATGATCTGTAAACAGTACTATAAAAGGTTTACTGTTTCAAAAATATATCTAAAAAAAAAGAACCAGCTTCATAAATGTGTTTATATATACTGTATTTATACCGAATAACATCATCAAATAATTGAAGGTAGATGAATGTTGGTAATCAGAATTAATTTCCATAATAGGAAAAGCCATATAAGGAGCAGGAAGATGCACGATTGACATCATTAATATGTAAAACATATACCCATTAACGTGTGTACTGTGGCATATAAAAGGTTTAATGTTTTTCATTTTGTCTAAAATATATGGGAACAGAAAAAAAAACTTAAATTATTAATTTATATTAGTAAAGAATCTTACATAACTGCGGGAATAAAAAGCGAATTTCACTGACTGGACTCAGAAGGTTCCCATGTTTACTGACCTGTAAAGTAATTGTTATTGTATAAGTAAACTCATCCGATTGATAATGATACCAGCGTATTTGAGTTGACGTTTACCGTATAACTCTGCATATCAACACAATTCTAAGATTACAGTAAGCAGATGTGTGAATTTAATAATTTGTGTGAAAAAATAATTTGCATCAATATATCTAAATTTGGAAAAGCGTGTTACTATAAGTTGCATATCCAATTTATATACTGTATATTATACAGTTTATGGACGCAAGCAAGTATGCAGGAATCATTCAAAGGGAGAAGGGGAAAGAGAAATTCTCCCCTCTCACCTCTGTCCTTTCACCCCACTCACCTCTTATCCATCCCTTCTCTCTCTCTCTCTCTCTCCCCTTCCACCCCTCCCCCTCAGTACTCCCGTTACCCTGACCTCTCCCCTCACCCCCCGGCCCTTACTCCCTCACACCCGCTGACAAAATACATAGGGGTTACGTCAGGATGATAAGTGATGATTGCATTGTTTAGGCTTTGTGAATTATATGATAGTGATTAGCGCAAAAAGCATATACAACAAATGCATGGAACTTATATGTATATGATTGAAGCGATAATCCTGGTAGTACCATATATATGCTTCATCATCCAGCATCAATACATAACTACAAGATGCTTTAACATCACCCAGGGTTCATTACTTCGTCCAACTGGATTAACTTTGACGTTTCATTTACACTATGTATATTTTCACGAATTAATGGGTATATTTGATGGTCAGGGTCTAATAGTATATAGGGTGTTTCAGAAAAATGTCCCTGCGTCCCTCCAACTCACAATGTCTCAGGGAGCAGGCAGGTAGGGAGGCAGGGGGCAGGCAGGGAGGGAGGCTGGGGGCAGGGAGGGAGGCAGGTAGCAGACATGGAGGGATGGAGAGGGGGAAGATTTTCTGGGACACCTTATATATGTTATCCTCGATCATTAATTATATCGCTTAAATTGGTGGGTGAATTTAGAATACCTGGGCTAACGTTGAGCCTTTTCACCTGAGTAATGGACCTCTTTCTCTGCATAAAAGAACACCAGTACGATTATATACAGTAAGTGGCCGCTCTATGATGTAGGTGAGGAAGAGTAGAGGATCGAGGGGTGGGTGTGGGAAGGAATTTCTAAATATCAAACACTTTAAGAGTAATCTCAAATTATTATTTTTTTTTTACAGTTCATTTACAATATTTGAAATTCTAATAAACAGTATATTAGATTTTTATTAATGTGCACTGCTGTAAACAATAAAAGAATCAAGAACTTATAAGAAACAACAATATCTTACAGTCACTAGGTAAATCTAGACTCCATCCACAAAAGTTCTGACCAATCACAAATATGAAACGTATAAAACTCTGGAGTTAGTATGAGAAGAAGGGATTCACTGAGTGACTGTGACCACCTCTCCACCATCCAGTCCTCAGATGGTCCTACAACGCTGGTCATGATACCGTTGACTTGTGTTATTAACGGCGGCCAACAGTAGAATTGGTGATGTTAACGTCCCGTCTGACCCGATTTTCGTTGTCAGTCAATATTCGAGTAAAAGTTGTGTGCTCCCTTAGTCCCTTTCCCCATCCCACTCACCTTTTGGGTATGTGAGATTATTTGTTTGAGCATAAACGTATGAAAAAGGTTGTCTAATTTGACTAGTGATTAAGAGTGTGGATATAATCTCGAACTTTAAAAATTGTGAGTAAACATATGAATATGACGGTAACATTATTCACTATTTCATGGCTCATTATATAATCTCAGGAAAAATAGTGAAAATTGGAAGAGTTTGGGACCGACACAGCAAAAAAAAAAATCATGATTATTTTCAGATATATTTACTAAACCAAATAAATTCATTAATAAATTCACATATATTCATCTTCCTTGTATCATTTCGCATCACATTATTACGTATACTTTTTTTTATTATCCATCACAATTTCCGGAAAAAATATATTCAATTTCAATTTCGAAATATATTGTACACCGCATCAACTCTCTTTTGTTGGAGAGGGGACGGGGGGGGATCTTTGCCTCCAGCACTGCCTTACTAAGCTTTGGTGGGATTAAATGTTCAGGTTTCTATTACCAGCTGGCCAGTCTCTGGTATTCTAAGTTTAATTGAGTATTATTAGCCAGATCATTCCCAGAGATTCATAGTGAGATCCATGTTTAAGAGACGCGAGCAAGATGGAAAGCATCATGAATAAGGTCAAAGATCACAGGCGGTAGATTATGAAGATAATAGAACTGCTGCCAAGATATAGGGTCAGAGTTCATGTGACGTCACGGCTACGGGAAGAAGGAAAAGGTTAAGTGGTCAGAACTCACATGA
This sequence comes from Homarus americanus, assembly GCF_018991925.1. NCBI lineage: Eukaryota > Metazoa > Arthropoda > Malacostraca > Decapoda > Nephropidae > Homarus > Homarus americanus. The sequence continues at coordinate 17,929,544 of NW_024713129.1, forward strand.
TGTTCAGATCAGAAGATAGAACATTTTATAATTACAATGATGAAGTAAAAATTTACGTGAAGGTCAAGATCAAGATTAGAAAATTGGTATAACAGAGTAAGGTCAAAGTTCAAGTTAGGTCTAGATCACGGGAGTGGACTGGACACAGGAAAAGACCCAATGACACTTTCGTTATCATCCACATCGTATCTTCAAGGAACACTCCCACAAAACGTGAATGATCATGAAAGCACTTGAGTTTTTTTTCCTGTTTCTATATTCTAGTAGTAACTTACATATTATATGAATCATGTATTTCCTCTGAGTGTTTTACCACATGAGGATACTTTGATAATTTCATTGCTAAATATCCACAAAATTAGTACATATACACTCAAATTAACTCCTTCGCTATAACAATACTTTCCGCAAATTTGGTACTGACGCTACTCATTTATAATTTGTAATATTTTTAACTATATTATAGACAAAGTGAAGACTGGAGAGGTGGCCAGAAACTCTCGGATAGTTGCAGTAATGTTGAAAGCATCGAGTATTTTCTTTGGGTAAAAAATACCATAAATATTATAAAAATTTTCACATAATCTCACAATTTTTCCAATCAATTCAATTTGATAAGGTGATGAATCAAAGTTTTTAACGATATACTAACACGTTCAAAAGACCATAATGTTTCAAGTTACTGAAGGATGAAAAAAGTAATTCTCCCACTGCTCTAAGTAAGGGAACAGGCAAAATCAGTACCCGGTCAGATGTCATGTTACCCAACCCAGTATGATAGCGACTGGACTGGCGCTGTAGAGAGTAACAAAGACCTGAAGAAGGTATCAACTTGTTATTAACACGAAATAAGTTCTAAGTTCGTTAAAAAATAGCCATTGCGTGCACGTTGAAAATAGTGTGAAACATTTTTTGGGGGAAAGTGTGTGTGTGTGTGTGTGTGTGTGTGTGTGTGTGTGTGTGTGTGTGTGTGTGTGTGTGTGTGTGTGTGTGTGTGTGTGTGTGTGTGTGTGTGTGTGTGTGTGTGTGTGTGTGTGTGTGTGCATAAAAAAAACATAGTGGCACCCGTTGATTATATTTTTGTAAATTAATATCCCATTTATCCAATATACACTACTACACACCAAGAGTCTGCCACGAGCCTCATTATACTGCAGGCTGTTTATATACTTCCAGTTAATTGTATTTATCAGGTGCCTTTCCATCAAGAGCTACACCACTCAAAACACTCAGCCATGTCAATACCATTACTTTTGTTGAGTTTATGTTTGTAATTATTGGGCTAAATTGACTATTTCAATTCTATTTTCAATTTGCTTTTTTAATTTGCTTTTATTTACCGAATGATAATTTAATTGGATCATATTTTTTTAATAATTTTAATATCTGCAGTGTTCGCAGATGTTGGTTCCACTGAGAGAGAGAGAGAGAGAGAGAGAGAGAGAGAGAGAGAGAGAGAGAGAGAGAGAGAGAGAGAGAGAGAGAGAGAGAGAGAGTATAAGAAATAAAAAAAGAGTTCACCACTTTATTGTTATTTCGTCTCTTTTTTTGAGGTTAATCACTTGGCAGTCAAAGTCTCATTAATGACCTCGAGTGTCTGAGAGTCATCCTAAGAGCACTAGAGGTGTCCATAAAGTTTTTACTGCTTCGCTCTTCCTTTATACGTAACAGTTGTAAGGAGATGGAACCTTACACCTGCAGAGGCTGGAATTACTGACTCAGGCAAAAACATAACGTGTTGCATACCTGTATATTAATATTTCTTGTACTTCTGGATTTCTTTTCTTCTACACATTATATACGGTGATCGTTTTCTGCTCATGTCTCGTATGATCCAAGTTACAGTGTATCAGAGTCCATCAGTCTTAGTAATTTGCTTAACCATAAATATCACGAAAGACGTAAAATAAACTAATTTTTCCCCCGTGTAAGAACATAATATAACAGTCGATTACATTTTCAGCATAGATAAGGAAATAGCTAATTATGTAAATCTATAAGAATATACATATCCATGACGCATCTACATATATGCCTTACTTTAGGAGTGTAATAATTATAAAATACAACACCAGGTCTTTGCTTTCCTGCTCATTCAATTCATCATCTTCCCCTTCGTATACATTCCCTAGTGAACACATTGTACAACAGGAAAGGGTGAATGGGTGGCAGGGGTCTCAGGCCTCCCACACACGGGTTACCACCTGCCGCAGCGAATTCATGTTTTCTTGCAATTTTTCCTTTGCCTCGGCGGATCCAACACTGTGTATGAAACGAAAGAACGACAATAGAGTTTAACACCAGCAAAGCCTCAACTTCTATGAAACTGAGAAGAATGTGTTGTTGACTCAATTTCTTTGTTATTTAAATCCTTACGAATATGTTCAGTGTTCTTGATAGGTAGCTGTTATAGTTCTTACTTTTAATTAGGCAGTAAAGAAAGTCGGGGAAAGTAATAACAAATATTTTCACAGTAAGAACCAAAACACGAGTTAAAGGTTTGAACGAAGAACGGCCGGAGTGAATCATTGACATACAGTAGGTGCCTTTATCGTTTATAATTTTTAACGTATTTAGTGCTTAAATTTTCACTTATTCCTGTTGTATAATAATTATATATTTTTTGGTTATTTTGTTCATATCGTTTTGTAATTTAGTACATTTCATATTTCTGTGACGATAATATATGAGCAAGAATGAAACAGTAACCAAGGGTAAAGAAAAGAAAATTAATGGCCTAAACGGAAGGAGCTAAAGAGTAAAGTTTAGGAGGCGTCATGGTAACGGCCTTACCTCCTACAGTACATCACATCACCTGTGGTCCCCTGCCAGGAAGAAGAGCGAGCTTCCTGGCCAAAATTTTTTCCACTATTTCTTCGATAGAAAACCATCCAGTTTGCAATTCTTAGGAGTAGATTTTTTTTTCTTCATAATAACTTTCAGACTTTTACAAGTTTCCTCTGCTTTTACACGTCAGGTTGGTAATATTCAATCTGAATCCATAAAAACTTCGAGTCATTAAGTATTTATCGGACAACGAGATCGACGACAATCGAGAGACTAACAATTTTCTCGGGGTTCAAGACGTTTTGTTAAATTAATTAATTATTCAAGAATTTTACGGTCTCCTGGAAAGTATTTTATAATATAATAAATAAAATAATAACATATTATGAATATCATTTAGTTGTAAACCCTGGAAAAAGTACTTTGTCTTCTCTATTATATTCTTGCATATGAAATGTGAGAAAATAAGAAATCAACAATCTATACTGATATTCTCTTTAACAGTTCTAACTTTTATAAACAAAAATTAACGCGTGTTAATACAGCAACAGAGTGGATCTAGCGTTCGCTTATCCGTCCAATGGTCGCTGGTTGCTCCCCGGCACTCTCATTTGACCCACCTGTTAGTGGGTACTTAGCTTTAATTGGGGAATTGAAGGCGATCGAGTGCACTGTCGGGTTATTATTCAGTGTGTTATAATTAATCACACTGAACGTAGCAAAATGCCATGGTTATGGGACTCTCGCTTTTCAGCAAGTTATATACCGTAGGAATGTTTTTGCACACTGTGTCACCATAAAAATAATTATTGTTTCTCTGTCACTGAGCGAGTGGCTTCTGGAAGTTAGAGGTAGAGTTGTTGGCATACAGTTATAAGCAAAGTCAGTTGACAAACTGAAATTTGGTTGTTTAATTAGTCTAAGAAGGCAATCCTAAGTGTATTTGGCAGTGAAAAGAGTGAAGAAACACGATGGAAAAGAGATAGGGAAATAGTGGAGGATTATACAGTAAGATGAATGACAGCGACAGAGGGGAGAGACTGAGCTGAAGGAGGATTATGAAGCGGACAGAGAGCAGTGTGTGACGTGACCACACCATGAGAGGGAGAGGGGAAGAAAAGAATTAGGTTGTGTCAGTGAACGACTGAAAACAAAATCAAAATCAGATTTAGAAGCTAACATTATTATTAAACCTAAAATATGACATTATTTTATGATCATATTTTCACTTAGAGTCAATTAAAACTATCTATTGGAGTGAGACTTCTGAAACCAGTCTTGATAAAAGGTAAGTATAACGATTATTTACCAATGGAGTTTTAGCAGAGCAGCTAAAAATGTTAAAGTTAATATTATAACCACTACCACACCCTCATCAACTAAATAAGCCTTATAATCACCATCGTGATGTTCATCATTACCCGCTGTAGACGCCTCCACCGCCTCTACAGACTCCACCATCTACATGAAACGGAAAATATGACACCATTTTTTCCTGGCCGCGTTTTAATTAAAACCTCTGACATGGGTAAAAAAAAATTATGTTCACTTTTGCCGCGAAACTGATAAAGTTCAAATACCCGCATCAGAAAACGTATAAACAAATCGGAAATTCTAATGTTTTTATAATGAGACATGCTTGTCTGCCCACCAGTGTACCCTCGCCCCCGCCTTCCAATTAACTCAGGTAATTTGAAGCCATTTGGTTATCATTAAATATTTTTATATAGGAGTATTATAGGAGTATACAGTATGTTGATTATAGGTCATCTAAAATTTTATGGTATTAGGCAGAATTATTCTTCCTACTTCTATATTATAAACAAAACTATTTGTTTACATATATAGTACATGTGTACGTTATTAGAGAGAGAGAGAGAGAGAGAGAGAGAGAGAGTTTATACAGTATTGGTGGAGGCAGCCGGAGATGGTAGGCGGCCAACACCTCAGTAATGTGGGGGAGTTTCCTCAACAATTGGCTTGGAACATAACACTCGGAAAATGTAAATGGCTGGCCGTCGCTAGCAAGTGTGGGGCGGGATGATTAATATCTAGCCCTGCTGCTACTGTGTGTGTGTGTGTGTGTGTGTGTGTGTGTGTGTGTGTGTGTGTGTGTGTGTGTGTGTGTGTGTGTGTGTGTGTGTGTGTGTGTGTGTGTGTGTGTGTGTGTGTGTGTGTGTGTGTGTGTGTGTGTGTGTGTGTGTGTATTCCATTCGTATGTTTTTGGATGTTTATATGTCGATAACGTACACGTGTAAACAGTATTTCTTTTTGTCTTCTTCTTTGTGTCTGCTTGTGTACTTTGTATGCGCCTGTGATGTTCCTGAGCGTTCTTCCTGGAAATAAAGGAGGGAGGAACTAGGGATTTTTCAGTACTCTCTCTCTCTCTCTCTCTCTCTCTCTCTCTCTCTCTCCACACAACGTCCACAACACAACAACATTTTCAATATGCTTGTGTTGTACCATTACGACTCGCACACACAAATGAGCGTCCGGCAGAACCTGGTGATGAATGGATAGCTCGTGTACGATTTATTAACCTGCTAATAGATTTAGAATTGATGATTAATCTGGGTAGACGTTGTGTGTCGTGATCAGTAATGAGATGCTTCACTGCTCGCTGTCAACCTCATTTGTACTGCGTCATGCACGAACCTAACCTAACCTAACCTAACCTAACCTAACCTAACCTAAACACACACACACACACACACACACACACACACACACACACACACACAGGGTAAGCCATTAATACAACACTTACGATTAGAAATTCTGACAATTATTACAAAGAGAATATCCTGTTTATTCCTATTTATTGACACAACTACAATTAACTAATTAGATGATAACATGTTACACTACCAGTCATTAATTTTTCCAGTATTCACGGACTGATTGCTATAAGAATAAGCTTTAATCACACATTGGATTCATCTATACCACTCGCCCACGACCACCCACATCCTAACCAGTAAGTTGTCTAAAAATCGTTGAATAACTGTCATTGGGTATTGCCTGGAGTCCCTATATAACATTGTTTTCTGTCCTCGCACAACTATGAATTGTTTGCATAGACCTTAGACATTAATCAGCCCCAGAGTATAATATTGGCCGTATTGTAATTGGTCAGTGAACTCTATAACTATTCAATTAGTGAATGATCTTGTGTTAGCTTCTCAATTCAAAAGGTGATAATAATGATTAGTACCGTAAGATTATAATTAGAAAATAAAAGGAAGTTGTTTCTGCTATTATATTTTTTAGAAATTCTATTCGTAATGATGTATTTTCAGCTCATCCTGTATAAACCAGCGCTGGATGGTGGGGAACTGTCCTCCCTCGTCGAGTGCCTGTGGGGGGAGAGGGAATAGTTTCCCATTTTTGGTGACTGCGTAACGGGAAAGATAAAGGGGGAGTTTCCCCTTTCTGTAAGTAAGGGGAAAGCCGAGGCCCACCCCTCTGACCTCCTATCCATTAACTGCAGGGCAAGGGGGGGGGAGGGTGAGAGGGAACGAGAAGAGGTGAGGACTTCCCACAATGCCTCTACTTGGCTTCCGGACTGCCATGTTACTATACCTTACCTGCCCACACGGTGGCCACCACATTCATTGTGTTTGATTCTCTCTGGCGGCTATTATATGTTAAAGATTATTCTAATCGCTCAAGTATAACCATTTCCCCCTTCCCGAATCTCGGATCGAAGTCCTTCCTTGTCCGCTACGATGCTCGCCATGAAGGAAGTCGAGGAGGTGGGCAATCAAGAGGGCTTGGAATGAGCCGATCAGAGGAAGATCAAGAGGAAGGCAGAAGTTAACGTGGAGAGACGTAGTTGAGAGAAATATGCAAAACACTGGGCTGAGAACTGAGGAGGTTGGAGGCAATGAAACGTGGAGAGGACGGATTTCAGCAGTCAACGGCCAAACCTTTAGAAATAATTGAAGGAGGAAGTAAAAAAAAAAGAGGGGGTTCTTGGGTGACCTCACTATTAGGTTTAAACTCGATTTGTAACATTACATCTTAATGAAAATATCAGACGTCAGGGTTAAACCACCATCCTTAAAGGGTTAGACCACCGTCCTCAAAAGGTTAACGATAGTGCAAGGACAGGAAAACTTAAATAAAAAACGAAGAGGTTGAAACTCAAGAAGTCAGCTCTAGTACAGCCTCGAGTGATTTTTTTTTATTAATAAATTTTCTATTTACATCTAATCTGATTGACTTTAACATGACATTAATTATGATGTATACAGAATCTGAAGGAAATCGTGAGGGTAAATTATTTATAATCCAATTATTGAGCTATTCATTCTAGATATAGCTTCCCTGAAGTTTCAATAGGCTGCTAATTATAAGTTATGAATTGAGCTGAGGCTAAGTTCAATATATTCATAACCATATCAAAGGCATTATAAGTCCCTTTATTTTTCTTATACGGCTTTCATATATTTTGGGGCGTCTTTCGCCCAATATAAATCTTGTCTGTAATGACACTACATTTACCATTACTGTATTTCTTTGGATAAAATTTGCAGACGAAAATTTTTTTTATAGGTTTAAATTTTATTGATTAAATTGATGGTAACGCATGAATATACCTTTCCCAAAGCTTATAAGTATTAATAGCAGTGGATGATTTTCTATAATCTGTGACTTTAAACCGAATATTTTGTTATAAAACATATTTTTCTCCTACCCGAAAGCCGTTTTTGCGGATACTTATATGATACTGGATCGAGGAGACACATGCCTATGATGAAAGGAATATAGTAAAACAGTGTTATTCTCAAGTACGGTTGCTGTCAAAAGTCCCCCAACACTTTGCAAGATGAAGGACATATAAGTGATTATTACAGAGCTGGTGAATACCGTTTTTCACTTTAAATTATGCCAAAATTATAACCTGTAAAAACAATATTATACGACGAAAAACCTGTGTAATTAAAAGTTAAAATCCCAATCCCATTTACTTGTATAATCCTGAAGCAGATATCACATTTCGCCAGAAGTGTGGAGGGAATTTGGTCCTTAATTGTACGTGTATCCAGTAATCAGAATCTTTTCAACCGTATAACCAAACGCAAAGGAATTCTCTCAGTATCAGGACCAGTAAGTTGGCATACATAGAAATAAACATAGGAAAAAGCTAATTCACCAAGTAATAGAATGTAAACATGCTCTATATATTAAATGTATAGCTTGAGTAGGTTATATAAAGGTGGACGATGGCGTTGCTCTACCTTCTCGTCCCGTAAACTATATTAGATTCCCCCTAGTTGGCGATAAAGGAGATATCTAGATACATGAGATATTTCACTCGGTGTGCTCCTGTCATTTGTATTTGTTATTCATTTACGGAAAATAAAAAACAAAAAAACTCTTCAAAGATATTTTTCCCTTTACATCTCGTTCGCTTTTAATTAATTATCTATTGTTATATCTCAAAATTCCGGTTATTTGCCCACAACTAAACTAAAGATATGTCATTATTGTCTTTGTGTTCTTAATATACGAAGGTTCAAAAACTGGCTTTACAAAAAAAAAAAGATAATAAAATCAAGAAAAAGTTAACGTGGGAGAATCTGACGTAATCCTCGTTCCCCTTTCATGGTGAGGTCCACATTACCTACTGCTCCCTACCAGTCCCACAGTCCTCCTATCTCTCTTCTACCTCCGTCATCCATCCTTAGTTATCTTCCTCCGTTCTCTCTTTAGGCCTCCACATCCGTCTTCCATACTCCCCCTGGCTATACAATTGAAGATGTCAGATTGTGGCGCCTCATGTACGAGAGTTTTGGTTCTGGTGTTTATAGATTTAACCAGTAGCTTGTGGTGTGTTTACTGTACACCGTCCAGCAATTCTCGTTACACCTGGGCACGGGATGGGGGAGGGAATGAGTAAAAAAAAAAAAAATATATATATATATATATATATATATATATATATATATATATATATATATATATATATATATATATATATATATATATATATATATATATATATATATATATATATATATATATATAAATAAAATAAAAGTTTTAAATAGGGCAGTCACAATTCTTCAAATTTAAGTTTCAAATTCAAATTTTTTCTGACATATCGTCTAAGTGGCAAGTAACACAGACAGATGAAAACAAAGGGAGCAGCCACTACGGAGCTCATAGGGGAGGCGAGTCGCACGGCACCTGGAGACGGAAGGGGAAAGGAGGGGCGGAGTATAATTAAACGTTTATACAAAATATCAATAGCTTGAAAAACTCATGCACATATATAAACGAAAACCTTCACAACTCAATGACATATGTTTGGGTTACCTGACATTTGATTCCTATAAAAAATAATAGGAATCTGAACGTGTAGGACCAAGGTACAAATTTGTTAAGTTTCAAAATAAATGACACATTTAAGGTGGTGAAATGAATTGTAATTAATTTCCAAGAAGAAAAGAAACAAAGGAAAAACAATTTTGTCTCTCTTTCCGGTGAGACATAAACAGCGTAAGTAAGTGCAGAGTGGGCGCGAGGCGGAAGCAGCGACCCTTGTCTATGAAGGACATTTATTTAGGTCAGTCAGTCAGTGAATTAGTTACTCAGTCAAGAAAGGCGTTCCAATAGAGGACTAATGCTAATAATTTCTTATCTGAATATCTGAGATTCCGAAAATTCTGGAAGAAATTACTGAGTCGAGACTCGTAAAGTCTAGTCATTTGCACTTTAAGAAAAAAGAAAAAAAGCTGGTGTGTGTGAGCATAATGCGCTCACTCCAGGATAAAAGCCTCTCTTATTTCATTACAATTTATTAAAAGAAATATGAATGAAGATATACGAAATAAAAAGAAAGGAAGTGAATTACATCACCGGTAAAGTGAGGATTTTATCATTACCTGTAACTAATAAACTCGTCGCGTTTGACCTATCAAAAATTAGATCACCTCCCTGGATCGATAACCGTATTTCATCATCATCAACTGGAGTAAATAATGTTCACGATGGACTACAAAAATATAAACTGAGCTTCTGTACTTGTTTAATCTTGTTTTTACAATCTTTGAACAAATTATTCCAAAGGGTCGTATCTCGAGTTCAAATTTAGCGCCATACACTTTTAGGAAGCTGTGTGTGTGTGTGTGTGTGTGTGTGTGTGTGTGTGTGTGTGTGTGTGCAAAGAAGACTTTATAGTTAATAGTGTGTCTATAAGCCTAAAAATCATATATATATACACAAACACACACACACACACACATACACACACACACACACATTATATATTTATACCGGGTACATGCCACTTTTATAAACTATCACATAAAAACAAGATTTACATATAATTATAGGGTTGACGACATAAAGTGTTGCCTGCATCAATGTAAAGCCTCTACCAGTCCTGACACATAATCTTCGCTGAGTGAGAAAATAAAACCATTTCTTGAGAGTAGCAACCCACACACACACACACACACACACACTCGAGTGTATTTCTCGTCTATCATTATCATGCTCCGCCTCACAATTGCTGCCTCACCCAACATGACTTTTTCAATGCTTTCCTGTTGTCTCTGTCCACGGTGTATTTTTTCTTCACCCGTTCTGAAAGATTGATGACTCTCCATCTTTTTCTCTTCCCTCTTCCACTTTCTATATATCACTTTCGCCTGTTTCTCTCGCTTGCTTTCATTCCGAACATTTTGAAGAAAAATAGTTCCATCAGTTGAGGTAAACACGATGTACAGCCACTAACAAAAGTTACCAAAACTAAATGAGGTACTGTGGGTAGACCAGTTGTTTAAACACTCGTTCTAGAAACTCGGAGTTTTGACGTTAGAATGTTATCACTACGCGTCAACAACTTAGGTCTTTAAACACATAACAAGGCTAGTAATTACCCTAAAACATTAACAATTAAAAATTATAAAAGATAATACTGTAGCAACACCAAATAATTAGTTGTATTGTAATGTGCTAACAAAATAATTTTTTCCTGAAGAGATACATGGGATTCATGGTGAAATATAACAAGAAAAGAAAGAGACAGAAAATGTATTCTCTTTTAAAATGAAACTCAAAACAATTGCAACCATGCACGTGGAAGAATGCAGAAGGAGGCAAGAAAAATTACTGGCAATTGTTTTCTTCTAAAGTTAAGGAAGATAAACCGGCGCAATATTCAAAGTTGCCACATAAGCCCCGGGAGGCGCAGCGCTCCAAGACGCCCGCTCGTATGAAGGACACGTATTCAGTAATATGTTATTCTTGACGAAACTGTACAAGTTAAATTGAACTTTAGTCAGCTTTATTATTATTTTTTAATCCTAACTGTTGAACGCTTCACTTTTACCTGATAAAATATATTCCTGAGAGTTTCTCTTAAAGATCTATAAAAACTTTGTGCGGGTTGGACAGAGGTCAAAGGTAACGTCAAGCACCGCATTAGAAATAATATTTTTCGACGAATATCGCTGGAGGCTTCCTGTAATTGTCTGAATTCTGTCAGGGGTAAATGCCTCAAGTTTAAAGGTCCTTTTCCCGTCTTATAGCAAGTTTCCATTAACTTCTAGATTAGAATCCAGACTTTGGGTGACGACCTGACTTCTCGTGAAGCAATTTGTGCTTGAACCTGCGTCTGACCTGACACTGGTGATTTAAATTTTGAGTTACTCCTATGACATCTTAGCTTTATAAAGAACGTTCACTTCAGTTCTTGAATTTTCTTTTTAAGTCTCTATTCTTTCTTTCTTATTATAGTTACCTATTCTTCTCCTCTTGACTCTTGTTTGTGATTCATAAGCTCCAAGTCATGTCGGTAGGTATTATTAGCCTAATTTCTTTCTTCTTTTGTTCTCTTTTTTCACTTTACTTCTTTTATATAACAATTACGGTGCATCACCCTTTGCTTCTGACTTCCATTTATATTTTCCCCTTTTCTTACGAATATTATTTTTGGTACTAAGACTTTTTTCTAAAATTATCTTTTTCTCATTCTTCCTTTTTTTTATATTCCTTTATTAGGTTTACCATCGGCTGTAACTTCCCACAGACAAAATAAATATGTAGTCCCCCTTTTGGTTAATTTCGGATCACCTTTATGCTGCAGGACAGTTTCCACCAGAGCTCAACCTCTCTTCACTCGTGATTCTCATGCAGCCAATATGGTAGCGTAACAGAACTGGCGGGAATACGATGTTCTGTTTACTCCCCTCGTATTGTCACTCCTGGTAGAACCACACCAGCGAGGAAGAGGAGCCGATGAGGGAGAGGGAATGGAGGAAGGTGAAGAGAAGATGGGAGGAAGAAAGGGATGACGATGACAAAACAAAAGCAGTGGGATCAATAAGATGAATGGGTAAAAATTATTCTCTCATTAAAATTCATTTTTATTATATAATGATTGTTGTCTTCACTGTTATAATTGGTTGCTTCATCTCTGCTCTTTCTTCTTTGTTGTTTCTGCGTTATCCCTTTTCTTTCTATTCACCTTTAATGTTTAATGCTTCCTCACAGTACATTTTTGCCTTAATGTTTACACTAGTTTTCCTGATTCTTCTTCTCCTTCACTGTCTATCTGCCTATGTGAGTGCCAGGCTGTCTGAGTGTTTGTGTGTTTTAGTGCCTGTCTGCCTGGGTGCAACTGAGTCCTTCTGAATGCCTGGATGTCTGTGTGAGTGTCTGTCCGTCTGTACGTCTGTCTAGGAATCCCTGGATGTTCTAGTCTCCGGAACATAACTTTCTGTCCCGATATGAACATTGTTATAGAACTTCGCTTGACTTTGTATCAAGACAAAACATTACTTAATCGTCTCTCTCTCTCTCTCTCTCTCTCTCTCTCTCTCTCTCTCTCTCTCTCAAACGTCACAGGTCATTGGTAAAGTTCAGGAGGAACTATTATCATTAACATATCTCCCTTTTATATATATTTTTATCTTCCTTCTGTTGTTTACATTCTTTATTTCATTATATTTGCACTTTATTACAACATTATCATCGCCAGACTCCTAATCAACATCTATTAATTCCCTTGGTTATTAATACATCAAATTCTCATTACCATAATCATGATTATAATGTTATGATCTCTAATTAGGCTATTAATATCCTCTTAATCATGATCATATTTATAGCCACTAGTTTTGCTGTTCACCTTTGCTTCCATAGTCTTCGTCTGTTTATTTTTTCTTAAAATTTTCTAATATTCCTTTATTTTATTTCTTTATTTATATTTTTCACTTCCTTTATATTACCATCTTCGTTGCGTCTTATGTGTCCTTTCCTTGTAAATTCATATCTAAAGCTATTATGTTCCTTCTCTTCTTCTCGAACAGCACAAACGGCGGGTAAATAAACAACACAAATGGTCCATCTCAAACTTTCTTTCCAAACTTAACTCATTCAGGAATTCCCAAGAAGACGTGGGGCGGCGAGCGTAACCGAGTTGGAGTGGTCACCATGACAACACGGGGTTATGGTGGACACGATAAAGACACAAGAGGTTAAGAGGAACACACCTGCTATTATCATCAAGCCTTAACACCTGACCTCAACACCATCATCATCCATACATCCACTCTGATAACTCTAGAAATACAGGATGTGTTAAATAACCATGTAACGCTAAATTGTTTGTTCTTTAAATGGGGAAATATGATATCCAACACATTGCACACCACTACCCACTTCTCCCCATTTCGTCTCCAGGTGCTGAGCGAGGCGTGCGAGAGGGTCACTGAGTGGTTGGTCTGTTTGATTGTTATTTTCTTTTCCTTGTCTGGGTGATATGTCGGGCACATTTTGAACAAGGAAGCTGAAATTTGGACACAATAATAAAATGCTTTTGCGAGAAATTTTATATTTTGTTTAACTCGTATAAACACCGCCCCCTTCCCTAGTCCGTCTCCAAGTACTGTACCATGAAAGTTACAAAACTGTTCATACTTTTGCCCGTAACAATACGAGACTTGGTGTTCCCGTTTTATGTGTGCATGTATCCCTTTAACTGCATTATTCTTGGACAAATATATCTCTAATTTGTGTAAATATATTGTCATGGAAACTTGGGAGATGTATTTGGTGTTGGTTGTGAAACGAGTTGTTTGAATTTGTGTGCGTTGTGTTTTGACGTTCTTATTGGGTGTTCGTTGTCCAATCAACACTACATGAAACAGCCGTTGCCACCAATTATTATTATTATTATTATTATTATTATTATTATTATTATTAATGCCTATGAGAATTACAGGTGGTCAAAACCTTATCGTTACAGCCTTCTAAGTTTCCCGTTACATCCTTCCCATCGTAGCCTTCCCTGTGTAGCATAACGAGCCACCGCTAAAGGTGCCCGTGAGACAACCTCCACTACACGCTTGTATTATAGAGAATTACTTTAGAGAAGAATATTTTGAATACATATAATTAACAATTGCCGCGTCTACATCAGCACGCATTCGCCTTTTATGACTGCCAGAGATATGAATACGAAACTTTGCAAAATTCCCTCAAATATTACATACATTTTTCTAAAGTTTAAAATTCTTGTAAATAGGCAAACAAATTCCAAATTTCATTCCTTCAAAAGTTTCCTTATTTCCCATGGGAAGAAACTTTCATTTACATCTTGTGGGAGTCAGATGCCTTCTTCCTGCTCAAGTTGAAATTTTGCAATTTTTTTTTTTGCATAGAGATATCAGCTGAAACAAGAACACATTTTCTCTTGCATCATTTAGTCGTCAGATGTCCTCTTCCTCCCTGTAGTGAATGTATGCAAAAAATAAATCAAATGTTTGCTCTATGCTAAACAAAGTTTTATGGAGTCAAAGATACAGCTACAGTTCAAGCTTAATCACAGCACATTTAGGGATACTTTGGCTGATGACAAGATATTATCCACAGCCATGCAGACATGAACGCACTACAGACATCGAACACTTAATACCATGATCTTTGTTGCAGTGTGTTTCACGAAGTCAAATTAACAACACAGGCTACATATAACTGGAGTAGACAGGAAATATATAATTAGATGCATACAACTTTTTTCACACTTTTTATTGTTTCAGCTCAATCTGTCGTGATTCAAAAGCAACAAAACTGTTCCCTTCATTTGTTTTTATTCCTTGTTCTTAATTACCTAAAGTATTCCCATTCAACAAGACTCCTTAGACGGGTCACACACCACAAAATCATCCAACAGTGACACGCCCTCCCCTCAAAAAATAAATAAATAAATAAAAAACACTCACCACCATCATTTTCGCCAAGCACATACTGTACATCACTCCTACCTGGATGTCCATTCCATCTCCTGCCCCCAGTACCTCCTTCAACCCATTCTTCCGTATTTTTGCGTCCTCTCTCCACCACCCACCTTCACTTCCCATTCGATCAATACGAGTATGGCCATGCCTCGGCTTTATGTCTAGTTCTGCTTTTACCTCCCCAGTGCCTCCTTACGCCCGATATGAGCTTTTTATCCAATCTACAACCTCTTTATTGTTTCCATCTTACTTATGACTCTCACACAGGCGTACAGCACTGTTAGCTCCACCGTACATCTTCATCTGTGCCGCCTTTCATAGTTATCTCCACAGATTTTAATAACCGCATTACCATCTTTCGTTCAGGTGCTCCATGATTACATTCATAACTTACAGTTCCATTCACTGACATATCCAGTCCTAGACACCTGAAACACTTCATTTCTGTTATGCCTCCATTCAGAATATCACCATTGGTCCCTATCGTCCTTCTTCTCATTCACATCAATTCACTGTAGTTAGATTGACTATAAACTTCTTCTTTTTTTTTCATTTCACATTTTTCTATACTTATTCACAAACATTTCAAACTATTTTTTTGTCGAATCATGAATCGAAGCAGTGTCATAAGCCAACACCAGATGACTCACCCCCAGTTTTAACCCCACTGTTTTCTCATTTTTAATATCAAACGACTCTCACATGACACCAAACTTTGCGGATATTTGTGCTGTCCAGTTTTATGGTCAGACACCGGGTTTTCTTCATGGGGTGAGGATGGACAGATCGTTTATACTGTTGTATCTTCTTTACGGTTGGAAGAGTATCGGGTGGATATAAAACTAACGAAATAAAAAGTTGTGTGATAAGTGAGTAAGATTGGCTCTTTGGAGTTGGGTTAAATATGTGACTTATTATTTATTATCTACCTAAATAAGTGACAATGGTATCTAGTCATGTCTATCTATCTATCTATCTACCTATCCAACTTTATTCACATGTGAGTTTGTGTTTCTATTAATAATTCAACCCTTATTACCCTCGTGTTTTTTTAACAAAGTATTTTAATATTTATTCGTATTTTTAGCTTGAAATACCGATTAAGTTACGCCTGACTAGGTGTTATTTACCTCCTCCAAGAGTGGGACTGTCATTGTTATGAGTTATGTGTTATTGCTTAATATCTACAACAGGTGGAAGTGAAGTGAATTTCCTCAGAGTAGAAATTGAAGAAATGTGTATGACTAAAACCATGCCTTTACTCTGAACCCATGACAGATGAATGACAGATGACATCCAAGGTATCATTTTCAACCTATTCGACAAAGACAGTTCAATATGCTTAAAGGGAACGCGTGAGACATTACAGCGCGCTTGAATTAATCTCTCAGGCATGGTGACTAAACTCGGATATGGCTGCCACATTATTTGACCTCAGTAATGAATTTTCTTATCGTTGACATTATTTTGCCCCAAAAGGTGATAATAAGATATTGATTATTTTATAGCTTTAAGTCTTTCTAAAATATCCTAAACAAGATATTTAATGTGTTATTCTTAATGAGATTTGTTTCCTTTATTAAGATAACAGGTGGACTGATCTAATCTCAAAGAATGTAACTCTTAATAAACGTGAGGTTTATCTCGAGTCGTATTTCAGAATTACTTCCTCTCAAGTACAAATTTTAAAAACTTATACAGTCTTTCCAATCCTGTGGAAAAATAACTATCATCCAATTTCGAGATATCAATTGGGACTAAAATATTAGGTTAAGAGATACTGTACAGTATATCACCAAATTTACAAGAACTCAAACCCTTTGTATCAAGCACAAGGTTATTTAACAGAGACAGCGGCAACCAGGAGCGAATAATTATTAGATTACACGAAGCCCTGAGTCCTACACAAGAGGCGGCTCTCTCGGGATTTTATGGATTTACTGCCACAAACGCTGCCTACATTTTTGGGACTAAGGAAACTTGTTTTGTTGAATAACATTCAACACGTCGAAAACGACTGGCATGCAGATTTCAACAACCTGAATACTTCAGCAGAAATATCCACAAAAACTTACCAAAGTTTCCTAAGTTTTTTGCGATTTACAACGCCTAATACATATACTAAATGACATCGGGGAATCCTGACAAAAGCAGCTGCAGGACGAGAAGTTGGCACCAACAAAAACTTTCATTCAGCTGTGAACATCCCCACACTTTATCAAGCCATGATTTGGTGGAAGGACAATCAGCCACACCAGCACCACCACCTGGGACTGACCATGACTGAGGGAGAAATGATGGTTGTCATATTTCATCAATTATGCTCTGTGCACGTCACATTTTCCCCTACTGTACCACAACAAACTCAAGGACTGAAATACAGAGGTTGTTAAACCAAGTGAATTACCCACCAGTTTTAGGAGATTATGAGGTAGACTGTAGTGACAAATGAGGAGGAGACCCTTACCCAATAAATACACTTATATATATATATATATATATATATATATATATATATATATATATATATATATATATATATATATATATATATATATATATATATATATATATATATATATTCTGGATATTGATGAAATAGCACTATTAACATTTGAATAGTCTCAACGATTTGAAATTTTGGCGCTTTCATTAAAATATTAAAATAAGATAAATTACGCCTGGAATAGTCTTCACGGCATAAAATAATAGTCTCTTCACACATATAAGTCTGCTTTTAGGTGTAGAGTTTTAAGGAGTGTGTTGTACCTACAGAAACCATAATTTTAAAAATGTTTTCTTTATGTTGTATACAAGTTTGATGGTTTGAACATTCTGTAAAGTAACACAAACACAAAATTTAAATTATAAATATGCTTGAACTTTCTTCAGATGTTTTAAGAAGTTCTGAGATATGTTATCAGTCCGCATGCGGAGGTAAAACATATTTTGCTGCAAGTGCATAAGAGGTCAGAGAACCTGGAGGAGCAGTGCGTGTTGGAAAACTACGAAAAGAGAAATAGAAAAAAATCGTGCACACGCAAAGCCAGAAACGTACTGTGGCTGATTCTCGTATCTTTTACATATCAGGTATTTGTGGAGTGTGTGGCACTCAGAGGTCTGGGCTCTGTAGGTGGCCACACGAAGATGAAATGGATATGAGAAAGAAAGATACAGACGCTACTGCTGCAAGAAATTCTTATTGTTTCCTAAAGTTCTATCAATGATAGTCCTACTTTTTCGGGAAGGAGAGACAATTTATAGACTATACATTTTTTTTATTAATTTCGTATATATATATATATATATATATATATATATATATATATATATATATATATATATATATATATATATATATATATATATATATATATATATATATATATATATATATATATTTATATATCTTGATAAAATCACACGGGAAAAGGGAAACAACGGAGCACCTTAGCTTTCGTCTTTATTCAAGACATCTTCAGAGGCAACTGGATTACATGGACAGAGAGAGGCTTAAGTATACAGGGTGACCTTAAAAACATGAGGTCAGGTCATAATGATGTCATCCACTAATCCCCACACCAACACACACGTAGAGGAGCTTAAGACACACTTCCTTCAACCTTCATAGGGTAAGGACGTGTGTAGTCGGCGCTGCCCGCTCACGCAGCTGTGGTCTCTTGACCAAGGAGACAGCTGCCAGCCTGGTCTGTCAGGCCCTTCTCCTTCCCCATCTCCTCCTCCCCATCTGGATTTATCAACATCCTCCCACCAACAGTACAGTGCAAAGATTAACGATCAACCCACAACTGATATACAAAAGTGACACTTTCAACTCGAAAGGAAGAAACAACTGTTAGAGCGACAATCAGTGCTTAGAGGCCGCTGTTGACCTGACGCACCCAGCCCGCGATAAGAACATAAGAATGGAGGAAACTGCAGCGGGCCTATTGGCCCATACTGGGCAGTCCCGTTTACACCCAACCCCTATTGCTCATATGAGCATCCAACCTATGTTTGAAGCAATTCAGCGTATTCGAGTTAATGATGATATTTGGTAACTTGTTCCATTCATCCACTACTCCAAACCAGTGTTTACCTATTTCACGCCTAAATCTAAATTTGTCTAATTTTAAACCATTGTTACGAGTTCGCTCCTGGTTGGATAATTTGAGTACCTTTGTAATGTCCCCTTTGTTTAGCCCTGCCTTCCACTTATACACCTCTATCAGGTCGCCCCTCGCTCTACGTCTCTCAAGGGAGTGCAAATTAAGATGCTTTAACCTGTCTCTATACTCAAGGTTCCTAATGCCCGGGATTAGTCTTGTCATTCTCCTCTGAATTCTTTCCAAGGATTCTATATCCATTCTGTAATACGGTGACCAGAACTGAACTGCGTAATCCAGGTGTGGTCTCACAAGAGCAAGATACAGTTTTAGGATGACCTCGCTAGTCTTGTAACTAACACTCCTTTGTATGAACCCAAGTACTTTATTAGCCTTGTTACGAGCAAAAACACATTGTTTACTTGGCTTAAGGTTCCTACTTATCATTATTCCTAAATCTCTCTCGCAGTCGGATTTCTCTATGGCATCGTTGTTCATCTGGTATCTGGTTTCCCTGTTTACATCTCCTATACTGAGTACTTTACATTTGTCGACGTTGAATTTCATCTGCCATTTTTCAGACCATTCGAAAAATTTGTTTAGATCTTCCTGTAGTTTTGCCGAGTCCTCGTCAGATTTGATAACACGTCCTATTTTAGTGTCATCAGCAAATTTACTTATGTTGCTGTCTATGCCGATATCTATGTCGTTTATGTATATAATAAACAATAATGGTCCAAGTACTGAGCCTTGGGGAACTCCACTTGTGACGTTGCTCCAATGGGACTGAGTGCCGTTAATGCTCACTTGCTGTTTCTTGTCCTGTAACCACGCCCTAATCCATTTAAGGATGTCACCTTTGATGCCATGAGCTTCTACCTTTCTAATTAGTCTTTCGTGGAGGACTCTGTCGAAGGCTTTACTAAAGTCGAGATATACCACATCATAATTGTGCCCCTCGTCCACCGATTCGAAAACTGATGAAAAGAATGTTAATAGATTAGTTAGGCAAGAACGTCCGCTTGTGAAGCCATGCTGGGAATCATTGATCAATCGGTGCTTCTCCAGGTGATTTCGAATAGAGAATTTTGAAATGATTGCTTCCAGTAATTTGCCTACTATTGATGTTAGACTGATTGGGCGGTAGTTAGAGGATAGTGATCTATCCCCCTTCTTGAAAATCGGTATTACATTCGCTATCCTCCAGGATTCTGGTACTACACCTGTTTTTAAGGACATGTTAAACAACTTTGCTAAGGGCATACTAAGCTCTTCCTTACATTCCTTTAATACTCTGGCAAATATCTCATCGGGACCAGGTGACTTATTAGGCTTTAATTTGTCTATTTGCTTACTAACATCGTTACTAGTCACTACTATCTCACTTAATTTGTTTTCTTCACTATCTCTGAATAGAGTCGGTGCCTCGGGTATCATGTTTAAATTTTCGGTGGTGAAAACTGTTGAAAAATATTTATTCAAATTATTGCTCATTTCTCCATCGTTATCAGTGAGCTCGCCGGAGTCTGACCGTATTGGTCCAATCTTTTCTCGTGTTTTAGTTTGATACATTTGGTAGAATCCTTTGGGGTTTGTCTTCGCCTCCCTTGCTATCCTTACCTCATTATTCCTCTTTGCTTTCCTTATCTCGGTTTTAACCCTACTCGCCAATACCCTATAATAGTCCCGGAGGTGAATTTCGCCACGATTTATCCTTCTACCTATAGCCTTCCTTTGGCCAATGATGTTCTTTAAATAATTATTTATCCATTTAGGGTCATTGTTGTCTGATCTGAGTTTTTTGTATGGTATGTTCTGCCTTTGTGCATTAAGTGACTCACTATTTAAATTGTCGTGGAACTCGGCAATCTCAGATCTCGTTATCAGGTCGATGTCATCTGTCAGGTTCACGGCCAAGCGCGACACCCCCTCTCTCAGCTGCCTCTTTAAACTGTCAAAGTTTGCCCTTCTGAAATCTGGTACTTTAGTGGAATTTTCCTTACTTCTGCCCTGAAAATCTAACTGGAATCGAATTTCTTTGTGATCGCTGTTTGCAAGTTCGTTCCCTACCTCGACATTGCTAATGAGGTTTTCTCTGTTCGACAGAACTAAATCCAGTATATTATTACCCCGTGTGGGTTCGGTTATATGTTGACTTAGGAAACAGTCCTGGATCGTCTCGAGAAAATCCTCTGATTCTGAGTTGCCCGTAAGGTCAGTCCAATCTATTTGGCCAAGGTTAAAGCCGCCTACTATACAGACTTTGTTGTGTATGGAAGCCCTGCGCATTTCATCCCAGATAAGTCGCTCATTGACGCTATCAAGATTGGGGGGTCTGTATATTACTCCTGTGATTAATTTTTCCCGACCGTCGCTTAATTCTATCCAAATTGTTTCTGTATTCCTCTCCAACACTGGATGAGAAGCCAAGAAACACTCCAAACTACACCAGGAGAGAAATGAGGACTCCCTACTCCACCCAGGTGAGGAATTATGAATTCCTAACTACATCATATGAGAAACAAGAACCATCTCCAACACCCTGTGTGAGCTGGAGGACCTACCCGGACCACGTGGTACATCTGCAGCTGTAGTGAGGTAGCGGCTTAGCAGTCAGGTACAACGGCCATCAAGACAGTGGGAAGGACTCTTGGTGCCGACAGCAAGTCACAAGAATGTCTACAGACCAGCTCCCACAGTACCAGATCTAAAGTTAATCTATATGTTGACTCTATGTTTCTTATGTATCTGTATTGAAAGCTTTTGTCAATCAAGTGACCCACTCCCCGATTTCACCATATGTAACTTGTCATCTCTGTTCGTTGTATATTTTCAGCCTTCGGGCTGCCATGTTTTTTAATAAACCGTTAATTATTATTATTATTAAGAGAAGGGGGTGACGTGACTAGTCAGGTCAGGTCAAAAATAAGGGACCCACTAAATAACTACCATACATCTAGATCAAAGGTTTTCAAAGCATTTTTAACCTTGGGCCACTGACAAATAAATTTATGTAACATATTATCAGTTTTGAACTGACCATCACTAAGGTTTATTGATTTTAATTCTTTAATCAAACTAGCTTCAACGAGAAGTCTTTCTGTGACACAAGATGATTTAAATACTTCTAAGCTTTTTTCCCAAGCAATGGGGTGATTATTATTCCTAACATGAACGAACAAGGCACTGCTTTCAGATGCTGTTCTGATATTGTACTTATGTTGTTTGATTCTGAGCTGCAGTGTTTTTCCTGTCTGTCCTACATAATTACAATTACATTTGCTACATGGAATACAATAAACACTTCCATTTACATTCAAACTTGAGCTATTTCTTATTAACATATTGGTAATGGTTGAGTCATACTTGAAAACAACATTAATATTTAGTAGCTTGAGGGACCGAACTAACAGGACAAATTCATTACGATAGGGCAGAGTCAAAATATTCTTAAGTGTAGGAATTTGCCTGGTTTGAGAGGAATGAAAGGATTTTTTAGCCCTTTTAAAACAACGATCAATAAACACAAAAGGGTACCCGAGTTTCTGTGCAATGGAACGAATGTGTTTCAATTCATCGTCAATAAATTCAGAGTCACAAATACGCAGACATCTTAAGAACATAGCAGAAAAACCTGACATTTTGGTAGACTCCAGGTGATTCGATAAAAAGTGGATCTACATGAAATATATATATATATATATATATATATATATATATATATATATATATATATATATATATATATATATATATATATATATATATATATATATATCATGTAGATCCACAATGAAAACGTGGATAAGATAAATCTTGATAAAATCACACGGGAAAAGGGAAACAACGGAGCACCTTAGCTTTCGTCTTTATTCAAGACATCTTCAGAGGCAGCCTAATGTTTGTCCTGCTGAACCTCAATTATGTGACAACTATTCAAGAATGTGTCCCTACATAGAGCGGAACATTCCATCTTCCACCGCTTGCCGTCTTGGGTATTGCGGCATGTTTGGCGGGGAAGTGTGGAACACTATGGCACTCTGAGCTATCTTCCTCACTCTCTTTACCTCTGATATTCACCCGTACCTCATTCCATCATTCCCTCCTTGTTATGTAAATTACTCGGCCTTTTCTCTTTGTCAGTTCTAACCTTTATTTTCCTGTGATACACTTGTTGGTTCTTTTTGTTCAAGAAATTGTATGCTTATCGTTCAAACACGGTGGTGTGTCTAACATAATGCAATCGTGTTAAATACAATTGATTCCGTGTGTCCCTGAAACATCCCATTTCAAACTTCTCAAATTAAAATATATGCCAATTGCATTACTATTTTAACAAATATACAGTCTGGTGAAACAGCTCTATTTCCCAGCCAGTTTGCCAAATTTAAGTGGCTTAACTCGAATCAGGCCAGGCATAGTAAATTCAAACATTCACAAATATACAGTATGATATTTCATACGGAAAACAAAAATATTCCTACACTCAAAAATAAATATTTCAAATATTGATTTATTTAAAACTTTATAATATGATTTAATCGTGCCATTTATATGTTTTAGATACAACAATCATGCATATAATGGACATCTATCTAAATGCAAAGATGTTGCTTAGTATTGCCGGTGTGGTTAACCAAATAAGTTCGCCGGAGACGTGGCAACAATATATACATATATATCCAAGTAAATCACTGTAGTTGCGCGTGATCCAGGTATATGCTGATAACCACAAGGAAAGAAGAAAACACGAAGTTCCCAAGTACTCACCCCTGAAGATGTGAATTACACGAAAGCGCTTGGGAACTTCGTGTTTTCTTCTTTCCTTGTGGTTATCAGCATATATATATATATATATATATATATATATATATATATATATATATATATATATATATATATATATATATATATATATATATATATAGTATATGCTCAGAGGAACAGAAGAAGCACTGTCTAGTTTATTTAATTTCCTTTCTCCTCATTGTTGGTCAAGCTTTCTGCCATTATCTAAAACCGTATAGTCTCTAACTAGTATAATATATTCTGTTATATTGAGCCACACTCGGTGTTATTCTACTACTCCGCGTCCAACACACTAGGTGATCACGCCAGGTGAGAGGATGGAATATATTATGTATACTGAATGATTTGAATCATGTTAAGGGTTAAAGTGGTTAACCAATAATATACACGTTTGTTGTGGCCGAGTATTTGATAACAGATAAAAGGTTAGTTATTTTAAACCTGAATAGAAAATAAAGTTCCTTTTTTACTGGAAAAATACAATAGTCAGTAAAAGAAATAACTTCTTTGGCAGCGATTCAGCGAATATAACAGGTGTAAGAGAGAAATAATCTGTATCTTAAAAGTCTTGGCTAAGTTTATCCGCAAAGAATTTTTCACTACGGAACCAGGACTTACCAGCCGTGATTCCCGGCGGTCACGGCTGAGAGAGTCGGGTTCCAGAGAGGAGGAAGTTAAGGGCTAACTCAGCTCACTTGTTTGTACCGAAACACGCTATACCGGAGAAATACTTAGTATACATGTGCTGTTACCTATAGAAGATTATGTATGTGATACACTGGTATACAGGGACAAATATGGAAGTCTTTCTTTTTCTATGTGAACACACACACACACACACACACACACACTCTCTCTCTCTCTCTCTCTCTCTCTCTCTCTCTCTCTCTCTCTCTCTCTCTCTTGATCATCGCCAAACTTCTTGATTGTATATTAGGTTGGTCTTATTTTTTCCTTCCTGGAATTCCGCCAAGGATGACCTTAAACTATTTCCCTCTGTTATATTTGCTCTATGTCCCGCCCACCACCTCTACAAAATTTGAGCCCTTGAGAAAAGTCTCTTGATTTTTAACCTCTTCTTTGTATCCTTCCGTAGTATTGCTCAGTAATACACAAACTATAACAGACGATGGTAAGCAGAAGAGGAAAGGGAAAGAAGTTTGTCTGTCAATGTAAACTAAATCTGAGGTTATGAGAACTGAACAGGTAATGCTGGATGATATCATGGTGGAGGGACGAAGTATTGGTAAACTTTTTGTCTTTAAATGCCGGAGCATATATATTACGAAAGATGGATCGCTCAAGGTTGAATTGGCTGAGAGACTGAAGAAAGTCAATCAAGCTATGGGTATGTTGGCTAAGGTCTGGAAATAATGTAGAATGACACTCCTCACCAGAATGAACTTGTACAGTCTCGTTCAAGATTCTTCGAACACTGCTGGAGACAGCTGGCAACTCAAGGCCGTTTGTTTACTTTAGTACCTATTAAAAATTATAATTGAATGTAAGAGTGATCGGTGATTGGTTACTTAGTTCCCCGTTGCTTAATTAATGGTAGGGCTTTGTTGTTTCGTATTATATTATACTATGTACTATAGTAAACAGGCGGCCTTAAGTTGCCAGCTGTCTTCAGCAGTGTTCGAAGAATCTTGAACGAGACTGTATATGTCATTGGTGAGGTTTATTTTGGTTTGTGGAACAGAATCATGATAGGATAATTAAACTATATTCGTACAATCGTAAACAAAGCACTTAAAAGATACTGGAAATATAGTACATCCTTCTTTCCTCACACAGCCACTGTGGAATGCTCTGCCTTCTTCTGTGTTTCCATACTCATACAATCTCTCTCATTTCAAAAAGCTGGTTTTCCGGCATCTTCGTGGTGCAGATTAATATAATCATTTTCTTTTCTATTTATAAGTTCTTTTTACTCTTATTTTTCCGCCCCCTAGGCCCCGTTGTGGGTCGATGACCTGTGCCCGAGTGGGCTATTCCCCGTAAAAAGAAAAAAAAAGGCATAGTCGTGTTAGAAACTGCGAGCGTATCATACGTTGATGAATGGCTGACGAGAGACCGATGGTGATGGTTGAGACACATTCTTCGTGTTCAACCTGAGACCGTAATATAGGAAGCAGTGAGGTGGACACTTATGGGAACAACAACAAGTGGAAGACCGAGACTCACGTGGATACAGACCCTGAGGGCAGAGACGAAGACCAATCTGGACGACATACTGTACATGAGTGAACACAAGATGGGGTTGTTGGCGTGATTACGTGGAGGCCCTCTGTGTCGCGCGGCGCTGGGGGCAGCAACAGGTAACAGGTATAGATTTGAATGACTTGAGTCCGCTAAACAATAAACGTATTTAATTTTACATTTGTTTGTTTTGTCTAACTAATTCAAATTATTAACCTTTTGCTTGTTTCAGCCATTAAATTCAAGTCTACAAGTTTTATATCTATCTATCTATCTATCTATCTTTCTACAAGAACACACAGGTATTGTTCGGGGCTACAAGCCAAGGGTCACAACTGAGACGTTCCTCACCTACAAAGTACAGACAGTCCTGAACACCCATAACTCCTCTAATGCTTTACTGTTTCTAACTGGTATGTTATGTTCTTTTTGGTATGCTACATACTTGTTTATCTTTGTATATTAATCTTTAATATTATGCTTTCAGCTTCTGCTACTCCTTGTGATTTTGTTCTGTATTAAACGTTTACATTTTTAGCAATTAATAAGTCAATATTTTAGTATTTACTGTTGGCATATTTTTTTCAGAAGCCACTTATAGTAAGCACCCAAAGCTGTACTCAGCTTTTATTTGTCATACGAGTATGAAGTTTTTGATATTGATGCTACAGCATTTCATTTCACGTTTTGAGTCTGATGATGACAAGCGATACTGTCGAAACCTCACCCAATAGAAACGAGTATGTTGCTGTATATCCTTCACTGATAAATATATTCACCCACAATATGACCTTTTCAGTAAAGCATTTCTTGCTTAGGATATTTTCGAAAGTTTCTCGTGAAGCTATTCATAATAGCATATCAAGTAACATTATTATTTATAAAACGTAAACATCCATAATATTATCTCTTTCGATAATGTTAAATTCACTTAACTAGTTCACCTTAATTTCTAAATAAGATAAAATACATTTTGTCCACAAGCTCTTCCAGCATAAAATTTATTAGTCATTATTATCCACAACCAAGACAGCGGACCCATAGAACACATGGAAATATAATATTATCTTCAGAAGCCAACAGACAAAACTTTTAGCTAAATGTTCTATCATTAGAATTCTTCAGGTCCCGCACAGAAAGATATAAAACTAAGTTGCAGTCAAGCAGAACACATAACCACTGGCACGCAATTCACCAGGATGTAACAGTCTCCCTTCCTCCTCCACTGTGTTGCAAAATGTTACAAAGTAAAGTCAAATTTACTCTCCTCTTTACCTAAACAGCGCTTGACTTTGTTCTTCCTTTTCCTCTTCCCAGTGCTAAAAGGACGGCTTCCCAGATCCGTCTTTGTTCGGTTCCTATGATTTATATATATATATATATATATATATATATATATATATATATATATATATATATATATATATATATATATATATATATATATATATAATATTTTTTTATTTATTTTTTCTTCCCCATGCTTATCCTCTCACCATGTTAACTCCTGTTTTCATTTTGATCCTTTCTCTCTGGTTGGTCCATTTCAAGCTCTTTGATCACTGCCCCTCATCTCGCCGAACCACATAACCAAAACTCATCTCATGTTATTGTTTATATATGTCAATCTTACTCTAAGTTTATTATCTTATTATCTTAAATTGGTTTTATTCTAGTTAATTAAGATATCCTCTTCTGATGATAATGAAACAACCTCAACATCGAAATCACCGAACAGATTATAAAGAAAAATATGTACCGTATGTAAAGAGAAAAAGACCAGATATTAGATCTACTGTAATGAAATCTGAGGCATAATACCACTTATACTCAGCGGCTTCTTGATACCTACAAAGCACAATATTAACCTACTCGGTCAGAAACAACTTTTCTAGGAAGTCAGGCCATCTGGTTCTGTGATCAGCGGGGTATAATCCTTAACTTCTGGGATATATTAACCTGTCGACATGAAGTAAAGTTATTCTCCAGCGTTCAGTATTCACTTCGAAAACTGTAAACAGGAAATTACGCCGCCACTTCATAAAACAACTTCCATCACACACACACACACACGTCACACATTTAACACTATTGTGTGTCATTTTTCAAAGCGCTCTCAGGCAGTTTTATACTGTCTTTTAACTTAATCTTGAGCCTTTCCTTTTAGGAGAATGCCACCCTTCTTGCCTTAAGTGTAAAGTCATGATAAGTACAGTTTCTCATGCCTTGAGTGTGATGACACCATATGTACAGTTACTTATGCATTAAATGTAACACCGCGGTACAGTTCCCTTCGTCTTATGTATGATACCACGGTACAGACCCTCCTGCCTTCGCCATAATGGTATCGTCTCTGTGTACCCCATGCTGCCCTTTCATTGACCTCTCGACTCTGCCGCTGAGCACGGAACATATACCACATCCTCAGAACTCGTAAGATGCAGACACACAAGATCACAGTCTAAGCTTACGATGGTCTAAAGATTCTGAATGAAAGATCAACAAACAAGAATAAAATTTAAGGTATGAGTAGTTTTGGATTGAGTGCGCATGAGTCCTTGTCTTTGCATGTGTGTGTAATAATAATAATAATAATAATTAACGGTTTATTGAAAGAGCTTGGCAGCCAGAAGGCTGAAAATATACAGTTACATATTTGGGGAATGGGTGTGTGTGTGTGTGTGTGTGTGTGTGTGTGTGTGTGTGTGTGTGTGTGTGTGTGTGCACGTACCCAAAATCCACATGATACTGTACGTCATCCAAACCTTTCTTCGACTGCTTGTATTTCAGTACGTGATATAAAGTAGAGAAAATATCTCAAATGGAAAGAAATAATAGCGAAACATATTTTTGATACGAAGAATCTAATGAAAAAAGGAGGAGACGTGGAAAGAGGTGAACGAGAGGTATGAAATGGCGCGGAAGAACCTTTATATCTACCAGGTTCTGAAGTGAGCAGTTTGTTCCGCAAGATTGGACGGTTGCAACCATTGAGGCTGTGTGAGACAGAGAACGAAAAATTACCCTTTGATAATAAAAATAAGTGAAGAGGTTTGTTGTTTTGTTTTGAAAATAACTTCAAGTGAAAGGGTTTGCTATTATGTTTGGAATATGTAAGTGAAGGAGACTGATATTTTTCTTAAATAAACGAAAATTAAAAAAAATAATCCAAGAGAATGTCTACCTACAGGATTTGCCAAAACCCTCAGAAAAAAAAATTGTGTTACGGATAAGTAGCTATATTTGTCATCCACTGCAAATAATATATCCAGTACATTAAATGAGAAAATTTAAGATGATTTCATCAATAGAAATACAATGAAGAAAGGAATTTATTATGTAAATGAAATGAGAAAGAAAGGATGACAGTGAAAGTGTAAGTATAAGGAACAGGAGTATCAATACACGATTCAAGAGGACGCTTCATTCTATTAGTGATAAATCCCAACCAACTGAAGGCGGATGTATGTTGTTCCAGTGAGTTGTGATAAAAAGGTAAGGAGTTGTCAAAAGGTGATCTTGATCCCTGCTATATAAGTCTTTGTAAAGTTGTTTATACGGTAGATTTAACAGTTATTTAGCAAACAACTGTGTAGCGAGCGTCATTCACGACAGGGAGATTAGGCTGTAACATATAGACCCAAGCTGAAATGTTGAAATACTAACAAAGGTGTTCCGTTATCTATCAAGAACACCTGAAATACGAGGTTCATTACACTCTGGGAGTTTAGCGATAGATGCAGCTCTGATACAAAGAGCTCTGACACTTGCTACATGAACTGTGTGGACGTCTGGGGGAGGAGGAGGCTGCAGTAACCGACTTCCACAAAAAAATGCATATTGGAAATCCATACTCAAGAATATACGAGAAAAAAAATCTCTCTGACAAAAGATTGAAATATCGTTACTCTGGTTTCAAACTGCAGTTCATCTGTAACTGTTTCCAAGACCAAATATATGCAATGTTTTGTATTATTGTCCGTAATGTAACGTCTTCCTAGAGTTAGTTTTATGTAAAATACTACAGAAGGTTAGTAATTCCTCTATTCCTACAACACTAAAAAAAAAAAGAAGTGATATTTATGACACAATATTCTACTTTCAGATACATGTCAGGCAGTATTACTACACATCAATGCAAGAGAGAACAATAATATCATCATCAGGAACTTCTCGGAGTAAAATATTGCTACATCAATCTTGTATCTATGTATAAACTTTAAACACAGACAAGAGTGAACAAAGAGCGAAAAGGTTAGATTGTACTTAAGTTTTGGGTATTCTGATTCCTTGAACTGAAGCATATTACGGTCACCACCAGCACTACATTATGATCAGCTCCGTATTATACCAAGACAGCGTCTAAGCTAGGAGGTCATGTCTTCTGGGAAGTCGTCAAGCAATAACAGTCTACCTGTCACCAGAATTCCGATAAATAGCCTGACACACTGCCATAAATACAAATACAATATCATTTTTTTCCTTGCCAGAGTCTCCAGGAGCTAACATTACAGTAATTTAAATGAGGTGGCAACTGACGAATTTTATTTGATATATCTGAGGTCATGTCAGGAGCACATTTTTTTATTGTGACCCTCAAAAATATACAATACTTCCTAAGTACCACACCAAGATTTATCAACACATAATTTTGAGGGAAATTTATGACACTAGTCTTTATGGATGCCTGAGAAAACATTTTCTAGATTAACGTCTTCATTTTGGTCATTGTGTGCTATTTTCCAGTTAAATCAGTAATATGAATACTGTTGGATATGTTTGGTACATATATCTGCTTCTGTCAACCTTAAATTTGAAAAGGGAATCTTTTCGCTTACTCTTATGGGCCAAATATGCCTGTCTGTAAAAGGTGAGTTTGTATATAGGACTGGATTGTTGCTGTCGAGCAGTTTGCCTCTCAGGGTAATGAACATTTCACTATATCAATATTTCAAGGCGCGAGGAACGGTCAGTATGTGACACAATCCTAAAAATCCATATTTACTGCCGCCCACCTTTCAGATTTAGTGCACACTGAGAACGGTCTGTGGGTATTTTACGCTTATTCTATAATAGGTATTTTTCACGGGTTTTCATGAACAGAATGTTGAAGCCATCAAATTAAATTGCTCTTGCTATTATCTGTCATAAAAGTGTGTTTTATGTCAGAAAAGTTGCTTAATAATAATTTTATGGAGAAAAAAACATAGTTGTAAATATATGTTGATATAATGTCTAAATCCGTATTGTTGTTACACGAAACGGCTGAACTGGACCAAAACGGATTAATGTACACATTAGTAAACCTTATCGGATGCCCAAATTGGATCGACTGCTCGTGGTTCTCTACAGCAAAATTCTCTTTGTTCAAATAAAGAGACCTCATAAGAAACGGTTCGTCCTCACACGAACCTCCGTCCAATACTGTGAACATTGCTTTTGTGAAGTTATGGTCACACTCTCTGAATGGATCCTGACGGCTGAAAAGGTTGGTTTAGTTATATGGGCGGCCATTCGTGGTGAGCGTCCAAGAGATTCGACAGTTTGAGGTCTCCAGAGTCTCTTGGTCTTATCAACATACTAAGCTTTTGCATTCACACGTGAATTTTGTATACTAAATACGACTACTATCAATAATAGTTATATTTCGCAAAACAATCCTAATCGCAGCTTCCCAGAAAAAAAAATCAATTATTATTTTCTTTTTAAAGTTAATTTTAGGGAATATTGAATCAATACAATAATTTAAAAATTTTATGTCTGTAAAAAACTTTAGCTTTGGTTCTTGACGCTTGAAATCATATCACACCTAACAGATTGCTAATATAAG
>NW_024713129.1:17964031-17991531 GCF_018991925.1 Homarus americanus
CATTCAAGAACTGCTACAAGGGGAAGGACTCCTTCCTCTCTTATGCCCAGACGGAAGTTCGTTTCACCGAAAATCCTGATCATATGGTATACCGAGATGATGTGTTTGAGTCTTACAAAAAATTCTGTGAAGGGAAGGGCTTGGTCAAGGCGGTATCAATGTGTATTGCACAGCACCTTCGGGGGTCGGGACTAAATGTTCGACGGAGAGGACCAAATACCTGCCAACGATTCTGCTACATCGGCATGGAGTGGCCTGAGGGCAGTGCCTACAGCACTGCTCACCCAGGTAAGGTTGGTCGCAAAAGGAAAATTCTGAGCCCAGAACAGGACCGAAAGCGCAGTGTAAAGTTGCTGAAAAAGTCGAAAAATCAAATCAACGTTAACCAGGATTTCACCATCCAGTGGAACTGGGGTGAGAACGCTTTGCAGTATGCAGAGGTGGCCAAGGAAGTCGAGAGCCAGAATGAAACTTCGTTTGATTCGGAAGAGGAACAGGAAACTAGCGAGGAGTCAACAGGAGTGGTTGGGGCAGTAGAGAGCCTGGAAGAAGCTTCGTTTGATTCAGTAGAGGAGCCGGAAACCAGCAAGGAGTCAACAGGAGTGGTTGAGGCAGTAAAGAGCCTGGAAGAAGTTTGGTCTGATTCACTAAAGGAACAGGAAACCAGCGAGGAGTCAACAGGAGTGGTTGAGGCAGTCGAGACCCAGAAAGTTTTGTTTGCTTCCGTATCTGGACAAGAAACCAAGGAAACGTCTTCATGTTTCAAGATCCAGGAAGACTTTTCATGGTTCACGAACCAGGAACAATCTTCAGGGTTCGAGACCCAGGAAGACAGCGATCTGCTTGAGTTTATGGAGGGATTTGTGTGAGTAGACAATGGACTGAAAAATAAGACAACAAAAAATTCTTTAAGCGTCCTCAAAATATAACAACATGTTTTATACAACATTTATATTACAATCAATGTATTATATCCTTCAGTGAATGTGCAAAAAAAAAATGTATATTATGCAAATATATCAAATTGAAAATATGTTGTCTTTTTATCCTTTGTTTTATAAAGCAAATACATTGCAAAGAAGCAATTACATTACAATAAATATCTTTTATCCTTGAGTAAATGTGCAAATTAAGACTCTTTAGCCCGTCTCTGTGCTCAAGGTTCCTAATGCCCGGGATTAGTTTTGTCATTCTCATCTGAATTCTGTCTGGGGATTCTATATCTATCCTGTAATGCGGTGACCAAAACTGAACTGCATAATCCAAATGAGGTCCCACAAGCTCAAGATATAGTTTTAGGATGACCTCGCTAGTCTTGTAACTAACACTCCTTTGTATGAACCCAAGTACTTTATTAACCTTGTTTCGAGCAACAACACATTGTTTACCTGGCTTAAGATTCCTACTTCTCATTACTCCTAAATCTCTCTCGCAGTCGGATTTCTCAATAACATCTAAGTTCATCTGGTAACTGGTTTCCCAGTTTATATCTCCTATACTGAGTACTTTACATTTGTCCAAATTGAATTTCATCTGCCATTTTTCTGACCAATCGAAATTTTTTTTTACATCTTCCTGTAGTTTTGCGGAGTCCTCGTCAGATTTAATTACACGTCCAATTTAGTGTCATCAGCAAATATATTTATGTTGAAGTCTATGCCGATCGATATCTGACCTGACTACCGACCGTTGCGGTGCTATTTAAAGATATTTGTAGGTAATGACCTAATACCTGACCATTGTGGAGCTGGTCTCACCCTCCTCTGTATATATACACCTTGTTTTGTATTTCTCCTTAGTCTGTACTCACCCCTGAAGATGTGAATTACACGAAAGCGCTTGGGATCTTCGTGTTTTCTTCTTTCCTTGTGGTTATCAGCATATAAATATATAAATATATATATATATATATATATATATATATATATATATATATATATATATATATATATATATATATATATATTTAACAAAGAAGTCTGTCTGTTTGTTTCTTTATATGTTTGTGTGTCTGCACGAGAATGTGAATGATATAATTGATATGTCACCTGGAAATAATATAAAAAGATTAATTATTAAGTTTCTCACCACAGCAATATTTTGTCCAAAGTTACGAGTATTATGCATCTTAATACTATGACATTTGATACTGAAGTGAAGGTTACACAGTAATTTGACCCCTTCCTTCATGCGCATAACAGCATAAACAAAGGGCAGGCTTATCCCATGTCCATGACTAATTCTACAGCCAGGTGAGGAACACAGTGCAAGTTATCACCGGGATGGACGTTCAAAATAGTGTTGGTCCCTATCCAGCTCCTCCCTGTTTATGTTACCTTGGAGCTCTCGTAAAAGAAAAACAAATAATAATGTACAGTACCTTTCTATGGACGTGGTACACTAACACATCTGACTTTGGTCGATAATAACGAAATATTAAGATATGAAGAACCTTAGTAACGTTATAGGGATGAAGACAATATATATATATTGTAAAGATTGAGGAAGAATATTATCTGAAAGTATGTGTGTATAGTAAAGGTCTAGGAGAGAGCAGCCGCAAACGAACAATAGTCAACAAAATCAGTAAGATTGCTTCTCAGAGCTGGCTATTATTGAAGGTTGAGTCAAAGGAATAGCCACACATTACTCACACTGAGATGTTTTGTGTGTGTGTGTGTGTGTGTGTGTGTGTGTGTGTGCTAATGAAGCCACTCTAGGGTAAACTATGTGTATATTTCGATGACATTTTGATAGGATTACTATAAATGTTAAATGTCCCCTGCTGTCAGTTTAGGAGACAGAAAATATTAGCGGATTGATAGAAGAAGGAATATTGCACTGAAGAAACGCATCTCCATAACAATTTTCATTTATCTTCAAAACTATAGCAGCAGATTTATAATAATGGTTGCCCCTCGTGTAAAGATGTTGGCCGGCCCAAGGGCCACCTAGGCGTCAATTCGTTTTACGGCGTAGAAGCTGTCGCCAACACAACAACCACACCCTAAGTTAACGAGTTGCAAGGAACAGTCCAAGAAGACCGGACAACTCGCCAACTGCACTGGCTAACCATTACCCCGGAACAAGATCCGCAAGTCGATTAACATCCAGGTCACCTATTACTGCTGGGTAGACAGAGGCAAATGGCATAAAGAAACTTGCCCATAGTTTCACCCTGACTGGGGATCGAACCCAAGTCCGCTTGCTTGCGAGACGAGCATGCTGACCATTACACCACAGATCGCCATAAGCAGCAGATTGCACACACACACAGACAAACACACACACACACAAAGAGTACTGCAACTTGTAAGCGCTAAAGTTAAGCTGTGTGCGTTAGTTGAAACGATAGCGGTATTTACAATCTGGTAGTTTCTCCCGCAGCACTCATTACAACTTATTCAAATCAATACCTGATCAGTTATATGATAAGAGACGTTAGTAAGAGGAGAGACATAACTGGGTGAGTAAGATAATAAAAAAAAGGTGAATTACTGTATTAGGATATAAATTGTAAACAAAAGAAAGGGTAAAGGTACTGATGAATTAATGCTGAATAATTGGTGTACAATCTTTATGAAATACAACTGATGGGACAGGTATTATCAGAATTACACGCCGTCGTCATGGAACAAGACATAATGGTGAGGATATAGTTAGTGACAGGCACAAATATAATGGAGTGATGACATTTATATTGGTTAGCAACATCGACGCTAACAGGCATTTGCTCCAAAATGTCCCTTCCGTCCTTCACTCCCCCTGAAACATTGGCTGATGCCGTTGAGTGAATCTGCAGATTTTTTTTTTTAATTTCTCATTTTTAAAGATTCGTCAGGTTGGAAAAGATTTAGGAGGTTAAACCTTATCTTTACAATTATATTCTAATTTTGTTTGAAGACAATTGTATGTCTCTGAGGTAATTTGTATATAATACCAAAGTGTACTTCTACTATAAGTCACATTTAGACTGACTGAAGGTTAGTGGTGCACCAGAAGTATTATATTGATGTCTTGCCTCTGTATCATGTCCTATTCGAGCTGTTTTAAATATTTTTTCTTATAATATCTATGGAACTAATTCTATATCAAGGGAACCAAAAGGCAAAATAGTATTTACATTATTTACTCAAAATCAGAACAAGGACAGTAAAGTAATGAAAAGGAGTATTCATCGTATTACAGAATAAAATAATATATATTTCAAGCTCTAAAACACAGAACAAGGAACAAAAGAATAATACTCGCGCATAAAATGAGTCAAAACTAAAACAATAAATAATTAAATAAGTAAATAAATAAATAAAATTACTATTGTCGCCAAATTTCTGTTTCTAGACAATGAACCAATCAAGCAGCGTGACACTCCACCAGAGTGACTTCGTACTCAGGACTTCCCCTTGAGCTTCTCTCTGTGCCAGGAGAGGGAGGAGTGTGACGGTCTACAACAAGGAAAAGACATCATTCAACATCCTGCTCAGTTTGGGTCACTCCATGGGGGTTGTCTAGGCAGGTACAGGTCAGCCTTACAATTAAACCCCCAAACACAATCTTCATGAAATTAAATGAAAATCAATATAAGGTAATCCATGACCACAAATTTCCAGGGTGAAAACAATATCATCCACCTATGAGAGGAAGAGGGGGGAGGGGGAGGTGCATGGATACTAGGATATCACGTATAAGTGTGATGAAGATGAAGAACAAGAAAATGAAAACTTGTGGTGCACGGAGCGAGGTGTTAACTGGACAACAGTTACTCTAGGCGTGGAAGAGAAGACTGCCTGGGAAATTGGTGCTGTCTGTTCCACTCTGTGCTGGAGGGAGCGGGGTTAACATGCAGGGTTGTTACCCGTCACGCTGCGTCTCAGATTTTCTGGGTTATTCTTGTTTCCTGAGTTGAAGGTTAAATAATTGTCTAAAATTAAAGGTTTGTCAACACACATCATTAAAAAAAATACTTCGAAAGATATGATAATGAAAGGTTGACAAATTGAAGCATTGTTTTCCTTACATAAAGGGAGCGACGAAAGGCGTAGCTGACCGAGTCAATTTTGGAGGGAAACGAAAATCACACACACTGACATTTTGGGCCAAATAAGGACAACCTTTTGTTTTTATTGTTATAACTTAATGGAAACTAATTCATATATGGTAAAATTTTTATTCCTTTACTTAAGACGTCGTTTACCATCATATTATAGCAAATTATACCTAAAGTAGGGTATGTTAGGTTAGGTGTGTGTGAGTGTGTGTAATGTACGATAAGAGAAGATAATTAGGAAAAGGCCAAAGGTGTATATGAAAGATCTGTGTGAGGCACCAAGGAAATGAAGGGCAGCAGGTAGTGTACATGTTGTTCTGTTGCTCGCCTGGTAGTGCCGCCGTCTCAAATACAAAGCTTTACTGGTCGGCTTCCCGGCTAGAATGGAGGCCCAAAAATGAGGTAATCAAGCTAATTAACGATTTTAATTTCTCTACTGAATGTGTCCTCGTTATTGATGAGCAGCTCTTCCCATGTATCTCGATATGTCTGACTCCATCAATAAACAGCTCTATTGATTCTGCTTTGGTCATTACCCCTGTCATCTCTTGTTACTCTCCATCTGTAGACTTAATTTATCGTATGTCAGTTTTTCTCGGGATGTATAATAAATGTTCTTGTCTGTTGTGTGTTGACCGGGAGCAAGAAAATGACTCTTTTTCTGTTCACATAATATCCAAATTCAAGCTTTTGTGAATCTTGCCTTTGCCCAACCTTCAGAATTTGTCAATATGGCCCTTTGCTTACCTAATATTTCTTGCCGTGTTGTTTCTCAGTTGATACCTGTATGTTTTTACATTTTGTCTCTGTTTCTAGTCTCACCATTTCCATCTGCCTCTGCTTCCTCTACTCAGGACCTGGTTGTAACTTTCTCCAAATATATATAAAATTGGTTCCTTGTGTAGTACAGAAAATCCCTCTCTCTCCCTACCCTCTAACAGCTCTCTCTCTCTCTCTCTCTCTCTCTCTCTCTCTCTCTCTCTCTCTCTCTCTCTCTCTCTCTCTCTCTCTCTCTTCTTCCTCCATTTTCACTCTTTTCCTTCCTATTATTATCCTTACCTTTCTTTTAATTCTCTATATCATTTCCAGCGTTTTCCATGTTCCGCGAAAGACAAAAAAAGCACATCCTCGGCTGTCTCTCGTGAACAAAGAGGATTTTAATACTTTAGTCAGTGAACCGTTCCCGGGAAAGAGAAGAATTATACCAGGAAGCAAAATAATAGACTGGTGGAAACATTTCGACTATGAGAAAGACCAACATGGCAGAAAGGTAAATAAACAGCTGTGGGTTAAGACAACCAAAACAAGAAAGAGAAAATATCTTTTAGCGAACTCGGATCGAAAAGGACTGGAAGGCGTGGCAGACAGTGGTGGGAGGAGGATATAGGAAGGAAGGTGAGAAGTATGTAGAGAAGAGCAGGAAGGAAGGAAGCTATGAAAAGAAATACGCAGATATGAAACAGGAAGCAAGAAGGTATATAAGGATGAAGGAGAAGGGATAAATAAGGATGTAGGGGGAAGGATATACGGAGAAAGTATATAGGGGGAAGAGGTAGGAGAATGTCAATTAAAAGGAGGAAGGAAGAAGAAGAGAGAAGAGAAAATGTCGGAGGTAAGGAGAGAGACTGGAGGACGGAGCTGTCTTGAGGGTTGGTGGGCAGGAGGAGAGAATTATGGAATTAGTTTGGATGGTGAGGGAGTCCCCGAGTGGGCCAAGTCTGTTTTCTTTATCATCAGCTCTTTTTGTTCACTTCGTCTGCCTCTCACACCTCCCACGTCTTTTGATCTGGTGATGGTTAGCTTCACTGTCATGTCGCGTAATGTCTCTATATATTTCTGTTAATATTCCACACGGTTAAAATAATTGGGTAATCTCCGCTGTTCATTATATATGTTTGTTGGTATGAGATTCGTTTATGTGATCATACTTTGGGTTCCAGTGTTTTAGTGAAGGTCAGTTAGAGGTTGAAGTCTGTCAGATAGTGTGATATTTAAAAGTCGATCATATAGTTTTGTGTGTTAGTTCTCAATTAATATAAAGGTTTCACTTATTGACTCATAAATTTAAGAGTACTTTTTTTTAGGGTATATTTGATGGGGACCAGTCATAAGTAAGGTTTATATCAAGCAACATGGATAACATTCAGTGCGGCATATGGGACTTTTTCTTTGAGGATTACACACACACACACACACACACACACACACACACACACACACACACACACACACACACACACACACACACACACACACACA
Organism: Homarus americanus; assembly: GCF_018991925.1. NCBI lineage: Eukaryota > Metazoa > Arthropoda > Malacostraca > Decapoda > Nephropidae > Homarus > Homarus americanus. The sequence goes on from NW_024713129.1 coordinate 17,971,338, forward strand.
CACACACACACACACACACACACACACACACACACACACACACACACACACACACACACACACACACACACACACACACACACACACACACACACACACACACACACACACACACACACACACACACACACACACACACACACACACACACACACACACACACACACACACACACACACACACACACACACACACACACACACACACACACACACACACACACACACACACACACACACACACACACACACACACACACACACACACACACACACACACACACACACACACACACACACACACACACACACACACACACACACACACACACACACACACACACACACACACACACACACACACACACACACACACACACACACACACACACACACACACACACACACACACACACACACACACACACACACACACACACACACACACACACACACACACACACACACACACACACACACACACACACACACACACACACACACACACACACACACACACACACACACACACACACACACACACACACACACACACACACACACACACACACACACACACACACACACACACACACACACACACACACACACACACACACACACTAAAATTAAAATTAAATGGATATTTGTTAAATTATCCCTCTCTTCCACGTAGTGTTATCTGTAAAATTATGATAAAATAAGAAAAGAACAATTAGTTAGGAAAACAAAACAAGTACTAATTCACCCTAGGATCATGTTAAGTAATACAGAATTAATGAAAATTACACACGTTTCTTCACTATTCACTGTGCTCAGTAACATGAATCACAAGGTTATCTATAATTCCACTCATTATTCTTGGTTTTAATCCCAAAAAAATATTAATAACTGTAATACCACTAAGGCCTTTATCCTTATCTGATTGACGTCATAAAATAGTATTCTTATTTAACTATGACAATTAGCTTTCTGTTTCACTGTGTGGCGTAACACTCCACCGGTTTCATGCATCAAAACTCCATCTCACGATTAACCCTCACAGTGAATATAGTCAATATCCTTGCCATCATTACGAAGGATTCTCGCTCTCCTACTTTAGTTTCAATCGAATCCCTCTCACATAAGCTCACTCGGTCTCACATACCCACTAAAGCAGTATCTTTAGTTTAGAAATTATAAACTTTACCTTTGTTCAGTCTCTCAAGTCTGTAGCTGACGTCCCTGGCATATAAAGTATGAATAGATTTACTCACTTGTTGTACAATATCGGTTAAATCTGCTGTGTTGGCACATTGTCTTTGATAGATTTAAACACTATTTTTTGCCATAAAAAAAAAACTTGTGGAAAAGATCATTTTAATGACTGAGACGATGGAGCTGTGTGTTTACTCTTTTGTGTAAATTTGTAACAGACTGAATAAGAATCCCTAACAACACCGCAAACGTGTATACCATAGTAAATATATGGGTAAATGAACTCCGCAGGCTTAAAATTCTTAATTCTCGATATTTTAAGTCAATTATTTAAACATCAATCCTTGGCGTTATCCTCTCAGACATATAGGGTGTCCTAGAAAAATGTCCCCGCCTCCCTGCCTGCTCCCTGAGACACTGTGAGTTGGAGGGAGGGAGGGAGGCAGGGACATTTTTCTGGGACACCCTGTATATGATGTGATTGTTTTCGATTTGCTATCTGTATGACAGTCTTCCATTCTCTCTCTCTCTCTCTCTCGTTCTCTCTTTTATTCTTTTGAGATTCACACACACGAATCATTCACAATATCTCCATACTCTAAATTCTTTCATCGTTGTTTTTTTTTCATAACATTTCCCCCTTAAAATTGTTCGTCTAACTCTCCATTCCCTCTGCTTTCCGCACCTTCCTTCTCCCATGAGTTTCCTCCTCTCCCCTCCCTTGTCTTTCACTTTCCCCTCACCCCTCTTCACTCCTCTCCTAATACTTTGCCTTAATATTTTATGAACCTCAACCCCATACCAAATTATATATTCCGTAAACACCTTAAGATGAAGTGATTAAAATTCATAAGACACAATGTAAAATGTCATAAAAGTTTGTTTGGTGTTGAAAGGAACTGAACATCAGATGACGGTGATTAGTGAAATAATTTTAATCCCAAAATCAAAAAGACCTTAGCGCTCAACATTCAGTTGTAAAGGTTGTAAATGAACATGTTACCTATAATAATTCAATACATTGCAACAGCACATGACAACACAGAACATTGTTTCATAACATAGTTGAATACAATACAGTGACTTTCAAATGAACATCAGCTGTACAATATATTGCAATCATTACAGCAGGTACAATAGAGCATGATGTTAAACACAGTAAATTTTGATGATAAAAAAGTGAATTGTAATGGAGACATGAACTTGTGATATAGCTTGACACAAGCGACAACGGAATTACAGCATCAGTTTCGGTAATACAAACCCGCCTATTACGTTACAAGCAACAAGCAGCTCGACAACGATTCGCATCTGATTAATTATGTTTCCTCATCTACCAAGCACTCGCTCTCACAGATGAAAGTGCCAGATTCATCACCGACGTTCCAACCAACACTGATATTTGCTCAATTCATTTTTCTTCTTTCCAAAACTAATAATCGCATTCACTCCCTTCATCTCTAGTCCGGTTGATGTGAGTGATAAAACCTGTTATCACTGCTCCTCAAAGACCAAACTTACTTTTCCTTTTTTCAAAACATTGATGAAATATAGAAATAACATTCTTAACCATCTCTCCTTCACGATACTTTTATGTTATATCTATTGTTGTCTAAAGTACAATCGAATTTTGTGAGGGAAGTATGCTTAAGACTGTGTAATTATTGTAATATAAACTTTACATCATTACTTGTGCTTTCTCTCACTCTCAATAAGAAGTGATCATAGGTTATTCATTCACGTGTCAATATTAAATAACAAGTTTGTAATTTTGACAAGAGAGCAAATTATGTTACTAGTAGTAGCTCCGAGGACCAGACCTGCCCTCTCACCACATACCTCCTTTACACTCTCCACCTGCCAGAAAGTTCTTCCCAGTAGAAAAAGTTTACTGACAGATGACCTCACCGAATGGCGGCGAAAAACGTCTCCTTAACGTAGGGTTGCCAAGCCATACCCTTTATCACAATACTTTTTATAAATAACGATATATAAACAACACAGTTTGTGCAATAAGCTTGATTTATGATATAACATATTCGGCGTCCAGAGAAAAGAACAAATACAATACTGTATTTGTATAACCTGATAACGAACACGCACTCAGGCATGTGAGACGCGCAAACAAGGATATGACGACTAAATCATTATAACTTTTACAACTGGACAATGCACCACCTACCGATACACACCAAACTGAAACACAACAGTTTTTCAGATACACAGACGAACCCAAGAACAACATTCAGACTTAACGTTCACGACTTATACACCAATACAGTCAATCATACAGTACACAAGATGCATGGCTGTCAGCGTCACCAGTCTCTCATTATCTCTCACGAAGATGTAGGTCATTTTGGCTAACATAAATAGTTAACTAAGGAAATATCAATTTTTTTCCTCCTCTGAAGATGCACTTATACGAAAATAAATAGTCTTCTAGTCAACAGTTTAAGTCTGACTAATGTTTCATACCCCTCAGTCTGTTTATTTTCTACCCGGTAAATATTTCCATTATTTTTTCTTACGATAGTTAGGGAACAAAGCCTATTACTTTTTTCCTTCGGGTTTTCTGTTATTTTTTCTGTCTTGACCTTGTAAATTCATGAAAATTTGTTTTTCACTTTGCAATTCTGAATTCAAGGATTATGGTACAATACAGTCATGAACTAAGAGTTTTAGGCAACAGTTGATGAATATATGGGAAGACGGATTAGTGGAATAGATATTTCACTATACATGTTTTTTTAAAGTCCCAGGAGGTTGTGGACTACGGCGCCATGAGGTAAGACTGTACGTTTTTTTTTTATTATTATTATCTATGTCGTTAATAATTTCGTCCTTACTAGAATGGATAATAAGAACATGTAAGTTCGCACAAGGATAAGTTAGACTTAGGCTAATACCAACATATAAATCCCCGTGTATGCTGTTACGCACTAAAGCAGTGTGAATACAATTCCGACCAAAACCATTTGGGTGAAATATGTTGTTTCATATCAGTATTTCAGAGGAATGTTGGAGCGAGCGGGATATGTAGAAGATGAAGTACATCGAAGAATCATGTTTGCGGAGGGTAACGTTCCAAACCTACAGTAAGTCTTTTCTTTTTTACTGCCTGGTTGACGTATTGTGTCTAGAAGCACTGAGATGGATGGTCCTTGACTCCAATGCTTTTAGGAAAACACTTTCATCCTTACAGATCTACTCTTTTTTTTCGTGATAGAGAGCAAAGATTAATTTCTCTGTCGCAGTCTGTAAACAATGACAAAAAAGCTCAACTCTACCGACAACCATTGTAAACTATATATATATATATATATATATATATATATATATATATATATATATATATATATATATATATATATATATATATATATATATATATATATATATATATATATATATATATATATATATGCAAGTATGTAGGTATATATATATATATATATATATATATATATATATATACCTAGATCACGTGCACCTACAGTGATTTACTTGCATATATATATATATATATATATATATATATATATATATATATATATATATATATATATATATATATATATATATATATATATATATATATATATATATATATATATATATATATATATATATATATAAGCTCCTTCAGGCTTTACTTCATTTAATACCATAAAATGTCTTAATCCAATTATTAAAAAACAATAAATAGTCCTGTGTGATGTGCTTCAACATACTCAGGGGTGAGTACAGTGAACAGGCAAAAGGATATATACAGTGTGTATTGTGCTCAACGATTCAAGCAGTATATCATGCATGGCCGAGACCTAGCTTGCTATAATGACTCAACATTTACAACACTATTTTGATCTGGCGACAAAGCAACACTCAGTGTTTGTTAACAGTATATCTCTCAGGCACAAACTGTACCCGGACACATTTTCATATATATGAGTCTTGTTTGTGCTGCAACACGTACTGTAACATTTGATGGTCTGAAAACGTTTTATCTTCATGTATGTAAAGACAAGATCATTCACATTATTAAGAACACGTTTGGCATTAATTAACATCAAAATTTTTCTTTGTATTACTCTCACCTGGGAGGCGTCGTTCATTCATTTATTTAACTTTGAGCGGTGGGTGTCGAGGTACTCATTAATCAGTAATTTGAAACATTTTCCAGTTGTCACCTGCCAGTTCCCAATTCTTTGTATTAACCCTTTCACCGCGTGTCACGCACTTGCCATTTTATTTAGGCTACCGCCAGACGATTTTATTCAGCTTAGGGTAACCTCCCGCTGTGAAAGGGTTAACTGACAAAGGAAAATTATGTGTTATTTGTACCATTCCTTCTGTACATGAATAACATAAGTATTATGTAAACGTAACTTTTTTCTTCAAAATTATGAATATGCTCTGCAAAAAAGAAGGAAAGACTCCACACATTTAGCAAAACATTGCTTTTCACGTCATATTTTTCCCTGCTGTCATGCTGGTAACTGCATCTTGCACAGGGCACCTTATATATTACCCACGAGAAAGACTAAACTTATTCCGGTGTTTGTTGCTGTGCTTTTTCTTGTTATTTACGCTGCTTATTGATATATATATATATATATATATATATATATATATATATATATATATATATATATATATATATATATATATATATATATATATATATATATATATATATATATATATAAAGCATTGGGGTACATCACACACTAGGGAAACACAATATTGATTTTTGTAAGTAACTCATATTCAGTTCAAAATCCTCTAGTACTCTGCTACCCACAATGGAAACTAAGGATGTTTTTATTTACAGTATAACTGAAAAGCATGGAAGCTACAGTAAGTAAACGCATACGCAACGGCGATTAAGAAACATAAAATGACCCTTTATTATATAATACCTTTGACGAGAAGAATTTGTTTCGAGAATGTGTGTGGAAAAGCTTTAAGAGATGAGACAAATGTTCTGGGAAGGGAGAGGTGTAACTAGCAGAAAGAATAAGGGTATGAGAGGTTATGTTGAAGGCTGTGAGGGGAAGCTACGGAGAAAGATAAAGTAAGGAGGACGTGCACGTAGCAGAAAGAAAAGTATAGTCGTGTGTGTGTGTGTGTGTGTGTGTGTGTGTGTGTGTGTGTGTGTGTGTGTGTGTGTGTGTGTGTGTGTGTGTGTGTGTGTGTGTGTGTGTGTGTGTGTGTGTGTGTGTGTGTGTGTGTGTGTGTGTGTGTGTGTGTGTGTGTGTGTGTGTGTGTGTGTGTGTGTGTGTGTGTGTGTGTGTGTGTGTGTGTGTGTGTGTGTGTGTGTGTGTGTGTGTGTGTGTGTGTTTGTATGATAACTGTAGAGACTATCTTCTATGCTTATTTTTAGGACGTATATAGCAGTAGCGTTTTGCCTCATATCAGCCGACCAGACAGACGCGCTGTGGCTCTGCCCTTCCCAGTGTTCGAAGTTACGACTTGGCAGCCTTTCATATTTCATGCACATACATGTTCATTCCAACCACGAAGACCACAGCTGAAGGATTCTGATTTACTATAAGGAATTCTGTCCCTTGTAACTCTCTCACTTTACACAAATAACACCACCATCTAAAAAACATAAGTTAACACCCATTACAGTAATGAATGCCTATTGTAAAGAAATTTTCGTGATCTGGGAACAGATCGAAACCACTAGAGACCGAGATCAATAATAAATTCAACCTTTATTTATATGCCTGTTCATCAGCCGAGTTTTTAGGAAAATATTTTTTAGTCAAATATTTGGTTTTATTTCATAAAAAAATATAATATTTTTGATGAGTTTAAATTCAAGGATAATTACGTCTTTATCATCTTAAAACACTGAAACATCTACCAACTAGTAAGGTAGGCACGTACTAATTACAAAATGATTTGCAAAAACCAAAATGTATATCTATTTGATAAACGTTCCATTTGAGTTTTATGGCGTCATTCAACGATTATCCCAGTTTGCGTGAGTAAGTGTGTATATATATAACAATAAAAAAAAACTGTGTACAGTAAATATTTAAATATATTCAAGAGCAGGGCGCTAAGACAAGGAACTGTCTACTGAGAGTTCAAGGAAAATAATCTAAATTCTCCGCGATCATCTCTCTCTCTCTCTCTCTCTCTCTCTCTCTCTCTCTCTCTCTCTCTCTCTCGTTCTAGTTTTTGTTCTAAGTCTCTATATCCGTCCTCATACCCTCTTGTCTTCTCTTATTAATCTACGTTTCTTTTCACACATGCAGCATATTTCTGGTCTTGTAATTGAGGGTTTGTGAGCTATACCTGTGACGTAAGCCGAGCCCATAATTTGGTTGTAAGACTCACGCCCGTGTAATCAGAGACAAATAAACTGAGCGAAGGACGACCTAGAATTATGTCTTAAATTGTTCTGAAATTCCGATATGGAAAGTCAACGACATTCTCTTTCTCTGTTATTGTGTGAATTTGGATAAAACATATATTAGCATATTATCTTCTCAGTTTCGCGAAAGCTTTAATAAATAAGCGATTAGTTGATAGATAAAACAATACAGCTTATATATTGTAGCTCTGATTTCTAATGCAAGAAGAAATAGTGACAATGACCAGCGCAGGGATGTAATACAGGGTGTCCATAAATGATTACCCTGATTAAAAATATGAGAGCATACTGTTTTTAGGGTTAATCATTTATGCACACCCTGTATATTCTTCTCTAACAAGACAAAACTACACATTTTACTATGACTGTAAGATTATTAAATGCGATAGATGATGCTTGAATCGGAATCTGAAAGACGTTTGGGTTATCAGTTATCCAAGAACAATAGGCCATTTCTCACAGTCGGAACAAATTATGCCAAGATCATTCCTTCTCGGCGGCGCACAGTTGTCACAAGACACCGCTTTTTATGCTAACGCAGGACACCCAGATCCGTTATTCGAATTATATCCTTCCTTTACATTTCTTTCATGTCAAGTAAATTAACCAGCTGTCTTCCTGGAGCGCAAGTGGTGGACATCATGATACAAGTAAAGCAACCAAAACAAGTGACGTGTATGGACTCGAGGCAATAAAATAAAAGGAATATAACAGAGAGGTGGGGAGCATTACAAAGCCATGTTGGTAATGCCTTCTGGAATATAGGAGAGTTTTACAGAAGAGCGAGTGGTCAGTCAAGCTCTGCACATGGCCATGGGATGTATAAAACAGACGTGGGAAGAATGTTGTAATTAGCAAATGCCTCTGCGTGGTAATTTTTCATCTTTCCACACTGGAGATTTCATGAACACACAGAGTCAACTGATCCTCTGTCAGTAGCTTTGATTGGATCTTTTTATTATCATCTCGTTTTTTCTCTTAGAGCTACTGTAACTTTAAACACACACACACACACATAACACATATTTACAGCATGGACCTCTCGACATTTCTTACAGCAATAGTGACCTTCAACTTGACCATATAATATTTCAAACAATTGCAAATAATTGTAAATTTTTACCAGAAAAAATAGTAAAAGGCAAGTGGCTCCTTAAATACTTATTCATAAACATAAAGGCCTTGTATTATATTATTTGTGATAATGATTTACATCTTAAATAAAGCAGAAAACTCTTTATGAAAAATATAAATAAATAAATTCTGACAATATTTTAAATATCGATTTACTAAAAAAAAATACTCTTGTTTCCCGTTTGAGGCATGATGTAAATTTAATTCTGGTGTCCTAATTTTTGGGGTTGGCAATGTCAAAGAAATCATATGGACTGTAATTTCAAGCAATTTGACTCGAAACGATGACAAATGTTGCTTCATCAGAATTTATTACGACATTTAACCTCAGCGCTGGCCACGAATAACTTGATGACTACCTCGTTTTTCACCGACACAGACCTGAAACACAATCGTGACGGGATTGAAGCAGAGACGTTTACCTAATAAAGGATTTAAGGTTTAGTAAATTCAGTGAGCCAAATTCATAAAAAGGCAGGAATATTTACACTAGCAATGATATACGTAGCGACACAAAGTACATAAACGTATATTTACACACGAACAGAGGAATCGGTGATTTAATTCCCGGGTACTCCCAGTTCACCCAGCTGTAAATGGGTACCTAAGTTTACAACTTGGGGAAGTGAAGGCTGTCGAGTGCAGTACCGGCCATGCTGCCTCCTTGTGTACTGAAAGCTTAGTATACAGTTTGCTGGATCTACACTATCCCTAACAGGCAGTCATGCTTATGGGACACACTTTCACATAGACAAGAGCCAAACACACTCGTGTAGACGAGAAAAGAAAAATAACACATATAAATATACTGCATTTTTCTCATGGTACAGGTTGGCCGAAATTAGCCTTTTTCAGTCTCTCTTACTGTCATGACATGTATTGTATTATTGCGTCATCAGTAGTAAGTCCATTGCTATAACCTTAACACCGTGCTCTCTCATCATGTACACACGCCGTTGTTTCCTGGATGTATGATTGACTATCCCCTTCCGACCGAAACTCAAAGGAAACACGAGGTGCGTTTATCGCCCTTCATAAGGAGGATCTAAGCAACGATGAGGTGAGTCACCGGGCTAATGTAGGGAAGTCAATCGCAGAATAACGCACAATGAAAAGCTTGATTACACATATGAAGCACCGGACACATATCTGCAGCACCTATAAGTCAACACCATTGTGACAACGGTTTAGCCATGTTTATACCACTGATATCGGTATCAATAAAAACACAATTATGCTGAGGTTGCTGTTATGCGATAATGTGAGACGTATGTGCTTTATATAAGCATATATTGCAAATGTATTCAATGCAATTATGTATATACATATTAATGAACCATATATATTTTGCACACAACTAAGATAAATACATATTGGGATGTAATAAATATAGAATTATAATGTAATAGGCATAAGGTAACACTGCCATATACACTCCTTGCCATTGCATTATGCGCGGGGTCGTGACGGACATAAACAACAAGATGAAATATTAATAACAAAATAATCTGAAAGGCTAACAAACTTCCGGTAGTCTATAGGCCTCCCTTTTCTCTTGATACACTCCTGCAGGCGTGAAGGAACTGACTCTGCCAAGTTGTGGATTATTTGTGGGTCTAAATTATTCCACTCCTCAGAATGGCTACCTCCAGCTTGGGGACAGTATTTGTGTCCTTGCCTTGTAGACGAAGCTTGATAATGCTCCACTTATTTTCTATCGGGTTAAGGTCAGGCATATTGCTCGGCCAATCACTTATGAAGTCTACCTGACAGTCAACAAGCCATTGTATTACAGATTTTGCTGTGTGACATGGGGTACCATCCTGCATAAACACATCAGCGCAGCAATTTTCAAAAGACCCGGGCAAATAATCACAAAGCAGCTCCAAGTAGTTAAATTGGTTCATCATCACATTCCTCGGTAACACAACAAGATCACCAGTTCCAAAGTACGAGAAGCAACCCCACACCATTAGTGACTCAGGATGCTCAACTGTGCTAAAAGTGAATTTGGGGTCAAGCGAATCAGTCCCGGGGCTCCTGTACACATTAAAAGTACGACTTCCAGTGAAAGAAAACGTTGCCTCATCACTCCACAGCACGTGCTGCCTCTTGGTCGCATCCTACTGAGCTTCTTGCATGCGCGGTGGCTGCGAAACTGCAGGTCGTCATGTATGCGGCGGTGAAGTACAGGGTTTTTTCTTTCAATTCCCGTGCTGACAGACATGGATTAGCATCAAGTTGCCTCTTAAGAACAGTTAACGTGCGTTGGAAAGTTTTTCGAGCCTTCCCTGGCCGTCCGCTATGCACTGGTATTGCCAACTCACCGTCATCTCGAAACCGTTTAATCCAAATCTGAAATGATCGTTCACTCACACCAACAATTCTTGATATTTCCTTTACAGGTTTCTTGCCCTTATGCAGACTAATAATTGACGCTATCTGCTCTTTTGTCAAACGTTTCCTCTTGCCCATTGTGATAAAAACAAAAACAAGGAAACAACGAGAATTGTGGCAATAAATAGGGGGAATTCGGGGGGACTCATTAATCTTCTTCTTTCAAAAAATTTACGCGGGCAACTGGTGAACGTTTTGATTGCTGGCTGACTTGTCCTCGGGTCTCCCTTAGCTGCCAGACGTACAATGCCTGCCTCAGTCCCAGCTGGCTGGCAGTGGGGAAGAGTGTACAGTAGGTGGGGCAAGCCTTCCAGTACATGCAGATAACCACAGGTATACGTTTACAGTACATCTTCGCCCGATGCTTCTATTCTTTCGGATGCTTAGGATATCGATACTCTTTGGAGTGGTTGCACTGAACCTCAACTCCTATACATCTGTAGCTTTATTTAATTTGATGTAGTTTTGTGTCTTCATGCATTTGTCAACACACTTATAGCCTCCTTTCCCTTAGCTACACACTAATTCAGTCTACCACTTATTATTCCAGTCACTGATATACTGTATCCACTCCCAGATGACAAAAATACATCATTCAGATCATTGCCACTATTCAAGCTGACACAAATTTCTCCTTATGATCTTTCCTTCCCTTTAATCATAATTGGACTTTTGTTCATATTCACTATTAACTGAACAGAAATTAACAATATCCCATAAATTTTCAGTATTTCACCTGGCCCAGAGTATTTCTTCATTATAATTATTATATGTTCTAGATTTAAAATGTAACAAGCAGTCTTCAAATCTTCCAGATACTTTTCACTCGTTCCTTAACGTAAACATCTGGTACCAAACATTTTCATCAATTTCGAACCAGCAATGTTGTTCCCCTAACAGAACGTTTGTGTGAGCCATATGTTGATTAACATACACCCTTCCAGGTATATTTAATGAATTAAAATCATATTATTTCTAAATAAAATTCTTATCACCCTCCCTTTTATAAAGGGAAACCACACACTATCAACTATTCTCTTCCCTCTGGCTTGCATAATCAATACACGGTTTTCCCCGTTTATCATTCCTGTGTCTTCCTCCTTACCACAACATTTCTACCATGATTCCAAACGGTACCAGGTGAACCCGGACCTTGAGAGAACCAAACCTCAGCCTCAGAGAGAGCCCGGCCTATTAGCCATGGGAAATCCCGGCCTCTTGTATAGATCCCAGCCTACACATTACAATAGTATTATCACATAATTTTGGGCGGTTAACATTAATGGCATAACCTATTTCCATTGCATTATTTTAACACAAAAACATGTATTGTTCATAGAACTAAGAACTAAATAGTATTATCAAATAATTAATGTCTGTCAAAGCTACTGTACATTTGTCTATTCTTATTATAGCTAATATGAAAATGTCATTCCTAACTCCTGCTGCAATATCCAAACGGACTGCTTGTCAGCAGTATACTAGAATCAGTGACTTGTCAGTCAGATGCAGATAATTTATTTCAACTAATAACGGAGGTAAATTACATTAACCCACCAACCCGCCTTTCAGTCACATCCGGTGTCAACATTTCAAAGGAACCGCCATGACGTGACTAAGTTAAAACCGTTAAACGCCAGTAACGGACAACACAAAGCACAACCCACAACACAACCCAACTAACATAGTACCTGACGTTATCACTCCAGTACTGACGGGTCAACAGTGTTGATAAGACTCGTACAATGAAAAAATATATATATTGTGAATAATTATAAATAATATCGATACGTTTTCTCTCTAAGTAACATTGAATATTGTATTATGGGATTTTCAATCCCTAAAACTATTTATAACTTTAGGTGTATGTATTTCAAAACTGCTGTCTATTATAATGATGCCTTACAAGTGTAAAACTGACACAACGTGTTCTTTACTTACCTTGTACTGAAGTCTCGACCTGTAAGAACATAAATCAGTATTAGATAAAAGCATTTATTAAGCATGTTAAATCAAATCTTGTAAAAATATTCCTTGGGGGATTAAAGTCCATTATTCACGTGTGCATATTTCGGCTTCAATGTCTTTCAACTCTGAAAATTCCGAAAATATGAAAATAATATATGTTCATACATACATACATACATACATCACTGATAAGTGCAGCTGATTATTTCATATCCATTTCTCGGCTACCAAAGGCCTTCAGTCCTGAAGATGTTAGAGTACTGTCAGGTGTTGAGATAAGAATCTTCACTTGACACTTACTACTAGGAAATATTTTCCACAAATGAAAAGTTCAACATTTTAATAAAAATGGGAAAGCGGATATTACAGTATATCCAAAAACTGTCTACAACAGTTACATCTCCAGGACTTTATCTGGTGGCCAAAGAAAGCAAAAAAGACAATACATTCCCTTATATAACCATTAATTTTACCCTACTGTTTTTACCACAGGATATCAGAAGTTTGTAAGTTAATGCAGCCACAAGTTTCCCAAAAATATTCCAAAACTTTTTATATGGACTGTCTACCTTAGCTCCCCCCCTCTATCCTCTTTAGATCCTGGAAATATGTTCTAGATTTTACATACTATTCGCCTCTTCATACAACTTCAGCTTCTCTTTAAATGGAGTGTTAATATTTTTTGCATATATATATATATATATATATATATATATATATATATATATATATATATATATATATATATATATATATATATATGTGTGTGTGTGTGTGTGTGTGTGTGTGTGTGTGTGTGTGTTTGGCAGTCTCTCACCAGTCTTTAAACCACTCTTTTAAAATCCAAATATTTGTTTATACAAGTACAGTATTTTTTTTGTTTTACAAATCTTGCCTTCCTGCTGACAGCCATACGTCCTTTTTTGTTTGTAAACTACGTAAGTCAGTCTTTATCCATATATCTATTGTTTCCCTTCATATATCCTTCTCTTTTGTATCCACACACCTCAGTAGTGCTCGCAAGAATTTATTACACTTTTAAATTTTCCAATTTGTTTGAAACACTCAGTCTTCATCATTATTAGCAAGGATCCCGTATCTCTTGAAAATTCCTTTAAATATCTGATGTATTTAACTTCTATAGTGCACAATTTTTTTCGTCTTTCTGGAATCATTAACTTATTTGTTTTGATGTGGACAAATATTGTTGTTTCCGCCAAATATTGGCCTAACAACTCCGTGCCCAGTTTCTAATGCCGTGACACTAAACATTTTATATTTCAGTCTTCCGTCTACATAACCTAACAACCCATTATATTTACTGTTAATCGCGTAATCCCTATTACTAATAACCTCTTGGTACAAATTTTTAACAGTCACTCTTCATTTCCATTCTTTCTTGGCATTCCAGGCTTACTTAAAATCTGTCATCCATTCTCGCATTTAATTCTCACCATTACTGCTGCTCTGTCTCTTGAAGTTTTAATGCAGTAATTTAGTTACAAACAAACCTGCACTATCTTGGTCTTTTTTTCTTATTTCCTGTTTCTTAGTAATTCACAATACTCCCCCCCCCCCTTTCTCATTCTTAATTACTAATCATATTCATAGTACTCTGGTACTAACCCCCCATGTACTCAACCATGTGTCATTTCAACGGCAACACTACTTCCTATCACGCCAATGTCCTTTCCAGACACTCTAAAATACACTCTACACTTCACACCCGTACAAGACATTAACAGGAATCACCCGCGTAAATGAGTGTTTTCAGAATTCTTGGTCCGGTGTGTTATATTGTATAACACCATAAAAGTGCAGACAAATTTTTTGTTAACTGTACACAGAGTCAAGACAACAAATTTCCTCCATTCATTATCCTCATTATGATAACTGCAATCAAAAGGCAGACCTACGCCTCAGAATTAGTGAGGGTAAGTCAGCCAAATATAATAGCGAAACAGAGGAAAAGTGGAAAATAAAAAGAAAATGTGATAATAAATAATAAGCAGACAAACAGCTCGGAAATAACTACGTGTATAAATAAATAAAAAATACATCATAAAATATCTTGAAGTACAAATGTTAGAGTTGACACAAAATGTAAATGGCTGAATGGGTAACATAATACTAATAAAAATATACCAGCGCCCTTTAACTCAGAGGAGTCAAACAAGTCTTTGAATTGCGTGAAAACTAAATTGCATGACAAACTCTTACTTTAAAAGAGGACCTTCTTGGAAGTAAATGTGAATTCCAGCGTTGTGAACAAGACTCAAAGATTGTTTACCCTTTCAAGTGCCTTCAGAGATGGAGAGACAACCAGATAAAGTGACTGAAGGAGAAGTAAAACACACCTCTTACAAAGAAACACAATACAATGTTAAGTTGAACCTGGAGGGAAAAAATATTTACAGATAAATCTTGAACAGCAAACTGAAAGAAGACAAAATTATTTTTGACCCTTTCATGTACCCTCAAAGAAGGAGAGTGAGCCAGAAGTGACTGATAAGGAAATAGAAGACATCTCTTACCAAGGAACCCAATAAAATGTAAAGTTGAATGACCATGAAAAAATATTTTAATTTAAAACCTGAATGTCAATCTGAACACTACGTATGCGAAAGTGATGTTGGTCTTCGCCAACAGAAAGAGAGCCGAGAAACATCAAACACTCCACGGTATTGAAATATTTCGAAGAAAGTTTAGTGGACAGAAGAAGAATGTTATAATCGTAACAAGATTAGACGAAGAGGAGCCACACACAGAAAACATCTCTGAAATTTCTCAACGTGTATCAACACGCACATGCTTCGGTAAACAACCGCTCTTGAATAAGAAACACAAGACCGTTTTAGGAAAACGTGGCTGTGTTAGAATGATAAGGCTGTGGTAGGAAGATAACGGTGTGGTAGGAAGGTGTGGCTGTATTAGGGAGATAGGGAAGATGTGGATGTATAGGAAAGATTAGATTGTTTTTAAAAGATATGACTATTTATGGAAGAAACGACTGTGTTTGGAAGATAAGACTGTATTATTAATACAGTGTATTAAGTAATAAGTGTCAGCGATAGGAAGATATGATTGGTAGGAAGACATAGTTAGGTTAGGACGATAGGGGTTTAATAGCAATATATGTCTTTGGTTGGATGAAGTCTCTGCTAAGATGGGTTATGTTCGGATATTAAGGCTGGGTTAGGAGGATCAGGCTATTAGGAAACTATGGCTATGTTATGAAGAACGGCTGTGCTAGCAAGACTCAGTCGTAATAAGAGGATATGGCAGGAGTCCCAACTTTGCTTCAACATCACAGATTAGCCTTGAATCCTGTGTAATTTTCACGTCATCCAGACTCTTTATTTGATCAAACAATGATTATGCAGTTTACTGCCTGATATTTAATTGTTGTCATTAATATTACCTTGCAAGATGGAGGAAAAGGGTAGGAGAAGAAAGGTAGACAAATACGAAGGTAGGTATAATATTTTTCTCCTCTGGGTTCGGAATCTCGCGCTCTTATCACTGTCCTCGAACTTATTGCATCTGGTAGTCTCCCCCTCTAGACAGCTGAGCCACAAGGGAGCTCCCACCTCAACCTTATCGACCTTCCTCTTTTCAGTGCGACTCACCGGCGTAGTCTCTTTACAACACACTCTCGCCCACCAAGCCAGTCCCTGCTGACTGTGCTGGATGATAATTCTTTTTTTGAAAGGCATGTATTAATACTTTTTAGAGCATCATTAAAATTTTATATATATATATATATATATATATATATATATATATATATATATATATATATATATATATATATATATATATATATATATATATATATATATATATATATATATATATATATATATATATATATATATATATATATATATATATATGCAAATAAATCACTGTAGGTGCGCGTGATCTAGGTATATGCTGATAACCACAAGGAAAGAAGAAAACACGAAGTTCCCAAGCGCTTTCATGTAATTCACATCTTCAGGGGTGAGCACAGACTAGTCTGTACTCACCCCTGAAGATGTGAATTACACGAAAGCGCTTGGGAACTTCGTGTTATATATATATATATATATATATATATATATATATATATATATATATATATATATATATATATATATATATATATATATATATATATATATATATATAATTTGTGTGTGTGTGTTATCGTTATGACTTAATAAAAATTTGGTAATGTATGTATGCATGTATGTATGTATGTATTAAACATACCGAAGCATTCAACATGAATTTGAGTAATGGCATGTACAAACTGGACAATTTTGTAATTAAGAAGATTTGTAACCAGGTGAGAAGGTTGGGTCACCTTACCCTCTGACCTGACTACGGACCGTTGCGGTGCTATTTAAAGAATATTAGGGTCATTACCTAATACCTGACCATTGTGGACCTGATCTCACCCTCCTCTGTGTATATACACCTTGTTTTGTACTTCTCCTTAGTCTGTACTCACCCCTGAAGATGTGAGGTACACGAAAGCGCTTGGGAACTTCGTGTTTTCTTCTTTCCTTGTGGTTATCAGCATATATCTAGATCACTCGCACCTACAGTGATTTACTTGCATATATATATATATATATATATATATATATATATATATATATATATATATATATATATATATAATGGGCTTGTTAGGTGGAAAGCGTAGTTTCATAACGAAGAGGAGAACCATAAATTTTCGTATAATGTTATATTTTTATTGTATATCACCTGTATTTTTAAAACTTTTTGTTTTCTAGGCTCTGATGATGGAAAATGATTTTTCCGAAACGTTAGTGATTAAAGAAACCCAACTTAGTCAAGATGTTTGTGTTTTCCCTGGTTCTCCTCTTCGTTATATATATACATATATATATATATATATATATATATATATATATATATATATATATATATATATATATATATATATATATATATATATATATATATATGACGGTTTCCCATTGGAACTCCTAAGTGTATTCACTCATAATATTAATCTATTTGATAAGGGGAATAATAAAGTATATAGAAGGAAAGGAGCATCGCAAAGGGCATAGCTAACAGGGAGTGAAGGAAGGTGTCATGTGACCCAGGGGAGCGGGCGTGGACAAAGACCAACCCAGGGGATGTATAATAGAAGGGTGGAGAGGGAACGCGCCAGGGAATACCTAATGTGGAGTTTAATGGTGTGTGAGTGGTGGGTTGTGCCAGCCTGTAAGGAGACACTTCCTTGGTGCTGGACGGTGTACGTTGGAGCAAAATAATATTGAAAAATAAACATTTAAACATAAAATGGGGGAAAATACAATTTGTATTTATTCTTCATAAACCCTTTCTATCACGAATAAAACCACACTAGGAGAATATATATGATATACAGTGAAATTTTGATAGTTTAAACTAACAGGGGGAAGAGAGGTCTGAAAATGCTATTTTATTAACATTATGTAAATATATACAGTACTATGGTATATAATAAATCCGTCTTGGTTAAATGTGAGACGCTTGGTTTAAAAAAATATATACTGTATAATTAGATAGCAGAAAAAAACGTGGAAATATTATTGAAAATTGTTAGCGATATGAACTAACTCTTCTCTGTTTCTTGTCTCGTTGTGTTTCATTTTAATATTCATCACAGACAAGGTCTCGCTCTTTCCTCTTCACTGAGAAACGTCCTGGTCTTCATTCTTGACACTATAATAATTTTATTTTCTTCATAACAGATATGTGCTAGGATTCTTAAGCAATTTAATTTATCTTAAAACCGTCAATATTTCCCTGTTATGTTATAATAATCACACGATTGCTTTTCTAGCGGGATCTTGTACCATCATTACCACCGGTTGTTATTATAGCATGATGCAGATAACTAACAATGATTATCACAAAAAACAACAAGGGTAACGCTGTGATGAAAGGCAGATCTGTTCAGAGTGAATACTGTAGATAACAACTGGTACATCCCCTCACAGTCACCGAGCACGTGGCCACAAGTTGTGGATTAATATCTCAGATAGATTTCTCAGATAACTCGGAGTTAACTGTACCATCCCAAACTACTCCAAGTTAGTCCAATTGGTGATGACTTCGGCAAAATTAAATGACGAAAAACGCAGAATTTAGTTAAATTTTCTGTTTAATAGTAATGGCAATATTAGTGATATTAATTATTATTATTATAATTATTACAATAATAAATGTCTTAGGACGTCTTAACGAGTCCGAATTTATTGAGATAACAAGGTAAAGAAACCCAAACTATCTAGATTTATTTCTTTAGACTTAAAAGACTTGGAAGGAATCTTAAAATATCAGAAGGATGAGTATGTTAGATGAAGCCCTTACACCATACTTGCTGCATTTGTTTATTAAGAATAGATCTTTTCACCATACCCAATTTAAAGTCACTTTCATTCAGTCCAGACCATTGTTATAACATTATCACACAAAAATGAAAAGTAATGTAAGCTGTTACACCAGAACATCCCCCCTCCTCCCACCTCTAACTTATTGTGTTCAATACTGCAAAAGTAGGTCAGAATGCAGGAAGGTATCTCGCGCCCCGACAATGAGAAATTTTTCTTTTAGCGCAGCTCAATTGCGTCGTTATCTAGAAAGCAATAACAATCAAATTCGTTGAGAAACGATTTAAGATGTTAAAAGCATAAGAATCATATATTGTTTTTAATAATATTAATAATAACAATAATTATACTTGTTCTACACCCGATTCCTTAATGTACAGTACACTGAATTTCAATACATTTTGTTTAACTGAAACAATCGACAAAAATTTTTAACTTATTTCATTCAAATTGGTGAAATATAATTCATATATACCAGTATAATACAATACAGTACAGTACAGTTCAGTACAGTACAGTACAGTACCTGCGCAAGACTACTCTGGACGTGCTTCCACGCTAACAAGAACACTTACTCACGCGAGGCAATTTTGATCAGACACATGAGTCCTCTCCTTGGGATTCCTTTAGAAATTATGAGTAAAATTCGTCCGTAGTAGTTAATAATAATAGTAATGATGATGATGGTGATGATGATGATGATGATG